>NC_045999.1:9250755-9275721 GCF_010909765.2 Amblyraja radiata
CATGGGTTCGATCCTGACTGCGGGTGCTGTCTGTACAGAGTGCAGGGTGATTGCTGGTCGGTGTGGACTCGGTAGGCTGAAGTGCCCGTTTCCACACTATATGTCTAACTCTAAACTAATCTCCACATTCCTATCTCTCCCCAGAACCATTAGATCACCTGCCTTAAATATTTTTTAAATAGTCAGACTCGCTTGCACTGTCGTTGAGGAATGCAATTCCAAAAGGTTCTGGAATAAAGGCTGTAAACTCCATTTGGCCAGGTACATGGAGTAAAGGTTTAGAGGGATATTTGCTGGGTCCGTGCGATTTGGACTAGCTTGGATGGCATAGATGAATCGGGCCAAAGAGCCTGTTTTCCATACGCTATAACTTAAAAACAAAATGGGCCTCATTTCAGTTTAAATGAGCAACCCTCTTTAAACAGTGGCCCCATTCTAGATTCTGCTACATGAGGAAATATTCTCCCTACAGCCACGCTGGCAAGGTTATTGCTAATGAGACAATATAAAACCAAATGACCTCAAATAGAACATGTTACAGCTTGCGGATATCAATACACTTCATCCGGCTGTGAAATTGATACTTTGAAATCTGCAGAGCTGCACAGTGGAAGTATTGTCAAAGTATAGGAGAAAAATGACACTGACAATTAGCAAACTTTAATGATGACTGTACGCTGAGCTAGATTTAAACATCACGCATTAAAGCCATGGGTACAGTGGCCCGCATGCCCATTGCCAATTACGTAACATTAAGAAAGCCTTAATTTCAGCCTGCTCTGTTTCAAAAGAAATTCTCTTTCAGCTCGACTATTCTTTCTCCCATTGTCCAGTCCCTTCCCACTCAGATCCATGACACGGTAGCGCAGCGATAGAGTTGCTGCCTTACAGCGAATGCAGCACCGGAGACCCGGGTTCGATCCTGACAAAGGGTGCTGTCTATACGGAGTTTGTATGTTTCTCACTTCCCAAGTTCTCCCATGCCATTGATCCCACCTCACCGGTTGTGTATCCCTGGCATTGTTTTTAATTCAGAATTCAGCATCTGAACCATTTTTGTTTTAAAATGCAGCAATACTACTTTTCAGGTTATAATTTGTTATAATATTCGATTCCATGATTTTTTGTTTTAAAGTCCTCCAATAGATACATTCTCTTCAAAAAGCAGCAACTACTTGCAAACAAGCTTACTGTCCAACTGCTGTGTGACAACTCACACTAGAAGCCCACTGCTTCAAGCTTACCATCTCCTTCCTGGAAAGTGGCTATTGTTTTTATTGGGAACCACTCCTGAGGTTGCAGGAAATGAGCGCAGGCTTTGTTTAACCCAGGAAAGTGAACACAGTCAATGGGAAATTTGCAGGGTGGGTGGAGAGCAACTAAAATAAATATTTATATATTTTTCCGTATTCAATAAGAGCTTCTGTATTCACTCCAGAGATTTGAAATTAATCCAAACAAGAACTAAAGGGCGAGACGCATGAAACTGCAGATGCTGGAAGCTTGAGCAAAAACAGTGTGCTGGAGGAACTCAGCAGGTCAGGCAACATCTGGGGAGGGAAATGGGCAGATAACGTTTCAGTTCAGGACATTTCTTCAGACTCTGCCTAAACTCTCTCCAGAACATCACCTACCCATTCCCGAGGTTAATTCCCGGGATGGCAGGACTATCATATGTTGATAGAATGGAGCGGCTGGGCTTATACACTCTGGAATTTAAAAGGATGAGAGGGAATCTTATTGAAACATATATAAGATTATTAAGGGTTTGGACACGCTAGAGGCAGGAATCATGCTTTCGATGTTGGGGGAGTCCAGAACCAGGGCCCACAGTTTAAGAATAAGGGGTAAGCCATTTAGAACGGAGATGAGGAAAAACTTTTTCACACAGAGGGTTGCGAATCTGTGGAATTCTCTGCCTCAGAAGGCAGTGGAGCCCAATTCTCTGGCTGCTTTAACGAGAGAGTTGGATAGAGTTCTTAAAGATAGCAGAGTCAGGGGATATGGGGAGAAGGCAGGAACGGGGTACTGATTGTGGATGATCAGCCATGATCACAGTGAATGGCGGTGCTGGCTCGAAAGGCCGAATGGCCTACACCTATTGTCCACAGATGCGGCCTGACTCGCTGAGTGACTCCAGCACTTGGTGTTTTGCTTAAGTACTTCAGTGCACTGCAGAGATAACTGCATTATCAGGGATCAGTCTTTAACCTGACAGGACGCAACATGACCACACGAATACTTGCGTCATACAATGACAGTGAAACTGTTGACTAATCCCACTCCATTAATAGGCAAGAACAAGGTTTCATGTGAAGAAAATCCCAGTGATGCATGGCTTCCTGAAGCAAAAAGTACAAAAGATTATCAGGTCCTTCCAAACACTGCACATCACATGATGTCTCAAATTACTCTGGACCCATGCACCAACATTCGGGAAATGATCAGTATCCAGGGTTGAATTTCCAAATGCTCTTAGAAGAGCATGTGCGTCCTGGCTACAACAAACATTAACAGGACACTTACTACTGGATCCTGCCTTTTCTTGTGCATTAGAGAGCTCGATTTTACTTATTTCCATCTATGCTTGTAAAAATGAAGACCCACTCTTCAGACAATGCTAACACATCAGCTTCAATACCGATTTACGCATTAAGCAATTCATCAGGCAAACCCGTGGTTTCCACAGTGATAACATGAATACGAATTAAATGTGTTTAATTGTCATAAGTGCTGATAGCAGAACAATGAAATTCTTACTTGCTGCAGCTTAACGGGTAAACTAATGTAATAACACAGATAAATATACAATAATCAATAATGAAGTCAATTAATAATTCGTTTTGCCAGGTAAACAGATTTCAGGCCAGAGTTATGGGCAGACATATCAGCAATATCTCAGATAGCATTTGATAATTTCATAATTAACAGTGGGTTACTTTATGCTATGGGAGGCTGTTCCGCAGTGAATTGCAGATGCTGGTATATACAACGAAGATAAACACAAAGTGCTGGAGTAACTCAGCGGGTCAGGTAGATTCTCTGGAGAAAAAAGATGGGTGACCTCAGAAGAAGGGTCCCGACCCAAAACGTCACCCATCCTTTTTATCCAGAGTTGCTTCCTCACTCACTAAGTTACTCCAGCACTATGTGTCTCTCTTCTGTGGTAGGATGGAATTGTGCAAGGGTCCAACATGAAGTGCATGATTAAGTGAGCACAATCCTGCCCAGTGTTCTAGCCCACGGTACAGTTTAAGGGCAACAGGAAAATCCAATGATTTTAATTGTTTCTAACAAAGGTATATTTTCCTCTCCAGTTAATCCAAGACATTTTAATCTTTCAGGACTTTATAAATATATGCAATGTTTTAACATTAAACATTCCAGAAGCTGTAAACTCAGGTACAGAATGAACTAAGCAAATAATCACCCGGACAGGTAATTATTCCCTCCCACCCCACATGCCACAATATTTGAGCTACTATTCATGGTTTATTTCTAATCTTTAATTTTGTTTCAAAGAATCTAAACCTTTGAATAGTCCTCAAGAATACATCAAGTATTTTGTCAGTAAAAGCTACTTGCCAAATCAGAACTTGATCAAACTGAATGGCAATATATTGAACGATACACGAGCATCAAAAAACAACCAAACAACGGACATTTTAAACAAAAACAAAATGCCAGGAAGACTCAGCTGGCCAGAGTGCAAAAACTTTGCAGGAAAAACAAAAAGTTACTTGTTAGTTGAACGTTGCATCAATTAACACTGCAACTTCCTGGGGTAGAAACCGAGAAAGAAAAAGCAATACAACTATTTAATTGTAACTAACTTGAGATAAACACTGCCAATAAATTTAGATGAACTGCAAAGGTGTCTGTACAAAATTGAATCTTCTGGATCTGCCCGGGCAATTACAGGTACTGCCATCCCCACCATCGAAGGGATCTACAGGAAATACCGCCTCAAAAAGGCAGCCACTATCCACGACCCACATTACCTTGGCTCTCATCTCGCTGCTACCATCGGGAAGAAGGTGCAGGAGCCCGAAAACGGTGATCACCATTTCCAAGAACATTGAACAAGAACAGAAGGAACTGCAGATGCTGGTTTACACCAAAGATAGACAGACACAAAAAGCTGGAGTAACTCAGACCGAAATGTCACCCATTCCTGCTTTCCAGAGCTGCTGACTGTCCCGCTGAGTTACTCCAGCTTTTTGTGTTTATCTTCAGTTTGAAGAACAGCTTCTTCCCAGCACCCATCAGGCTCTTGAACACAGCACAAGACTAACAACAGCAACTATGATTTGTGTTCAAAAGGGAACTGCAGATGCTGGAATATCGAAGGTACACAAAATTGCTGGAGGAACTCAGCGGGTGCAGCAGCATCTATGGAGCGAAGGAAATAGGCGACGTTTCGGGCCGAAACCGGTTTCGGCCCGAAACGTCGCCTATTTCCTTCGCTCCATAGATGCTGCTGCACCCGCTGAGTTCCTCCAGCAATTTTGTGTACCAGCAACTATGATTTTCTACCGACTGTGTCTTTAGTTGCACTACGCATTATTATGACTACCTGGTATTACTGATATTAATTTATTGTATTATATATTACCTGTATATTATTACATTTACAGGCCTGTTAAGCTGCAGCAAGAATGCCATTATTGCGTTGTCTGAACACTTGACAATTAAACATTCATGACCCTTAAATCCCATAAGAGGTTAAGGGGTGATGGTATCAGGCTACAGATGAGTATTCTCAGTGAATACAGAATAGGCTCAAGAGGCTGAATGGCCTTTTCACAATCCTACTGTGCAAAAGTAAACCACTCCTAAATGATTACCAAGGTCAAATATGGCTTCGGGCGCAATTAAACCCACAAATTATTCATGACTTTAAACCACAATTATCCTATTTAATTGCCTGTAAATTACTCAATAGAATGGCAAGTACACCTTCGGATGCATCATGTTTTGAAGATGACTGTACTGCGATACAACTAACCAGTTGTGGAATTTGCAAAACACTTCCTCCTGCACAAGCAGTCAGTGTGTGTTTCAGAAACAACATTTCCAAAAAACATTCCCTGCCTGATATCGAGTTAAGATACAAGAAAGGTCAAGCCAGGCCTTCCAGAGCTGATAGCAATCCAGAACAAAAATATCCAACTGCAACAGAAACACACTAGCCAACTTTTCTGTGTAGTTACATTGCTTCCAAACAAACAAAAACTGTGACGGCAGTTTATCCCACCCTGTTATTACAGACTGTTGGCTTTAAACAGGTGCAGAACACAAAGTGCTGAAGGAATTCAGTGGGTCAGGCAGCATCTGTGGAGGGAATGGACAGACCATATTTCGGGTCAGGAGCCTTCTCAAGATAGATGGGCGTAGAGCAGATATATCCTGCAGAAAGCGAGACAGGGAAAGCACTGGCTTTAAACAAGTCCTGACCTATAACACTAGACGAGTCAGAACAAGAGACAAGTCTTCTTAACTCCCAAGAAACAAGTCTTCTTAACTCCCAAGAAAATTTGCAAAAAGAGCAGTTTATTCATTTTGGACTGCCATCGGAACCTTGCATCAAGGTCACTGATGTTACAATGAGTGTAGACTCAAAAAGCTGGAGTCATTCAGTGGGACAGGCAGCATCGCTGGAGAGAAGGAATGGGTGACGTTTCTGGTCGAGACCCCCACTACCTCCCATATTTTCTCAGCCACACAAACAACATACCACATCGTACTCCAGGATTGTCTAGCTGTGAATTGGTTTACAATTCCTTGTGGACTTAGATGCCCTCAGACCAGAACAAGATGGATGTAATGAAGAATACACCTTTTACAGAAATAGTCACTCTCTGCGGCACATACTCATAAAATAACCCAATGTGTAACAAGCAAAAAAAAGCAGTTGGCTCACTTCAGGATGAACACGTTTCAAAAGATGCAAATATTTGCACTTTAAAAACTAAAATCTTCGAGGATAGCTGACAGCACAGTAATTTTAAAATTATTTATTTATAGTTTATAGAAAACTCTTAAAATACACCTAATCAAAAATTGAGATATTTTAATAATATTACAAATCTTAAACTATGAAAATACATACAGTAGTTAAAATATATATCTAAGAAACTTTAAAGATCTGAATTATCATAACCTTGAGGCTTACATGAGATTTGAAAAATAGCTGTGCTTTAAAGTATTAAAGCTCCTATGGAATGGTTTTTTTTGGATCATTTTGTTGAAGATCACAGAATGTACGGCAAAATATGAAACTGCAGCTTTACCGTAACACTGAAGTAGTATTGATCAACATGTTAGTGGCGCAGTAGTCATATTACAGTCTGGCAAAGACAGTTCTATTGCATTCATGGAAGAGGAGTTTTCAACATTTGTATCACAAGGAACAAACAGGCAATGAGACCAAACTACGAAAAACCATTGTCCACAGATATGATTTGAGGGCAAAATTATTACTGATAGAAAGAATAAAAAAATTCATTACTACCACTCATTCACACAAGGACAGAACATTGTCATACTTTCAGGTAATACTTTAAAATGATGAATCTCCTAGAGCTAATCACTAGCCAATAAAACTATTATCAACATTCAAACAAATGTGTATCCCAATCTGCAGCGCCAATGGAAGTCACACTCAGTCTTTGATTCTTTAATGTCTAACAGTAACTTAGGACATGCGGGTGAAAATTATGAACACCAAGAACAAACTTTGTTGGCCCAAATGACAACTACGACACTACAACACACCTGTCTGCAGCAACATCATACTTCAAGAATCAAGAGAGAATGAGTCAAGAGTGTTTTCTATTGTGGTATGTCCCAGACTTAACAATGAAATTCTTCCTTGCAGCAGCATAACATATATATATATACATATAATCACAAAAAGCTGGAGTAACTCAGCGGGTCAGGCAGCATCCATGGGGAAAAGGAATAGGCGATGTTTCGGGTCGAGACCTTTCTTCAGACTGAAAGTCAGGAAAGAGTCTCGACCCGAAATGTCACCTATTCATTTTCTCCAGAGATGCTGTCTGACCTGCTGAGTGACTCCAGCTTTTTGTGTCAATATTCGGTTTAAACCAGCATCTCTGCATGCATACATATACACACACATATATACATACATATTTATAAACACACACACACATATGTACACATACATAAAGATAAACAATAGTGCAAAAAGACAAAACTAATGCCCCCAAATCGATGTAATTCAGAGCTTATTTAAAGGTTGTCGTGTTTAATAGCCTGATGCCTTAAGACCCAAATTACAACCCTAGAACGTAGGAAGAACATAACATTCAAACATCGTCAGTCACGCAAGTCCCTTACTCACTGATGATTCCTCCAGAGCCACAACATGTCACAAACAAGGACGAATAACAGAGAACATGCAGAAACAGGGAACTGTTCGGTCACAGTTCTACGCAGAACGAAATTATGTGTTACGGGGAGGGGGAAGCAAATTGAACCAGGCGAAAAACATGTCTCCCACAGGGGCTCTTCCAAAAATAAAGGGCATTTAAAGTGACGACGTGAATTCGTTGTGGACAGAGGAAACAAAACAACTCGGGGTTTGTGTCAGTATTCTATGAACAAGTTGAATTCACGTTATTAGAAGTTTAACATTATTTCGAAGTTTGCAGGGACATTAATCGCTCTCACCGACTTCTAACAAAACAACTCAGGGTTAGTGTCAGAATCCCGTAACTTTTCTTCTCTAACAAATCAACAGGATTTGTGTCAGTATCCTACAAACACATTTATTACAAGATTAACATTATTTTGGAAGATTAGACTGACAATAATCGCTGTCACTAACTTCGAAGTAAACAACTCAGGTTTGTGTCAGAGTTGATAACACGTTATTAGAAGTTTAACATGAATTTAGAAGTTCAGAGTGACATTCATCGCTCAAACTAACTTCTCCCGGGGTGAGGGAGGGAAGGGGGGTGTGTGTGGACGGTGCTGCCCAGGCTTGGAGCACCTGAAGCCGGGGGTAGTTGCAGATGTCAGCCGGGGGCCGGAGCCGGGACCGCGGCTGTCCGGGGGCTTAGGGCCGGGGGTAGCTGTGGGTGTCAGCCGGGGGATGGAGCATGGGACCAGGGGTAGTTGGAGATGTCAGGCCGGGGACAAGAGCTGGAGAAGCCCACCCGTCCCGCCGCTAGCTCGCTCGCTCGCTCGCTCACCTGGCCCAGGTAGATGAAGCCGTGTTGCCGGGCGAGCCGCTCCGCCTGCTGCCTCCCGCCCGCCACCTGCACGGCCCAGGTGTTGGTGTAGACGCTCGGCCCACCGCCCGCCGCCACCGCCGCCAGCAGCGCCCACAGCCACACGGCGGCCCCGGCCCCGGCTGCCTGCTCCATAGCTGGCTGCCCGGCCGTCGGTCGATCGCTCTGCCTCTCGCTCACCCTCCCTTCACACGCCGCCTCAGCGCCGGCTGTCCATGGCGCCGCTCGGGCCACGCTCTCCCCCCCTCCCCGCCGCCATGACCCGCCCCCGGCCCGGCCCGGCCCACCCCAGCCCCGCCCCTCCCCCCCTCCACCGGGCCCGCCGGAAGCGCGTCAGCCACACACAGCGCGAGAAGCCGGCCTGGCCCCGCCCCCACCCCGCCTGGCACCGCCCACCCGGATAAAACCACGCCCACCCGATCTGCCTCGTGACCAAAGACCATAGACCACGGGCCAATCCCCGCCCCCCACACAGCCTGGCACCGCCCACACGGATAAAACCACGCCCCCCAAGAGCACTGCCATGTGACCACGTGACCACGTGACCATGGGCCAAGCCCCGTCCCCCACCACTAGGCCCCGCCCAACGGGCCATGACCCCGCCCCCCAACGCCAGGCCCCGCCCCCTCACCGCCTGGCACCGCCCACACTAATAAAACCACGCCCCTAGAGCACTGCCATGTGACCAAAGCTCTATAATCTTTGCATGTGACCACGGGCCAAGCCCCCACATGACCCGCCCCCACAGCGAGGCCCCGCCCAACGGGGCATGACCCCGCCCCCCACAGTCTGGCACCGCCCACACGAATAAAACCACGCCCCTATAGCACTGGCATGTGACCACGGGCCAAGCCCCCACATGACCCGCCCCCACAGCTAGGCCCCGCCCAACGGAGCATGACCCCGCCCCCCAACGCTAGGTCCCGCCCCCCCACAGCCTGGTACCGCCCACACGAATAAAACCACGCCCATCCGCCTGGCCACGCCCCTAGAGCACTGCCATGTGACCACGGGCCAAGCCCCCACATGACCCGCCCCCACAGCTAGGCCCCGCCCAACGGGGCATGACCCCGCCCCCCCACAGCTAGGCCCCGCCCCCCAACAGCTACTAGGCCACGTGACCATGGACCAAACCCCGCCCCAAAGGGACTATAAGGCTCCGCCCAATGGTGCTGGCCCCACCCCCACAGCAATGCCCACGTGACCTTAAGCCGAGCCCCCCCTCCTGTACAGCCCCACCCCCACAGTGGAATGACCCCGCCCTGACCCCGAGGGTCCAGGCCCAGTGTCAGGGGAGGTGGCAAACTAGAGGGGTACGAAAAGGTGTAGAGAACAAATTGTCTGAACAGAACAAATCCAAACCGGCATCACTGACCAAGGAAAGGTGGAGCCCACAATGGTCCATTGTTGGCTGTGGGGTAGGTGACAATGAGTTACATAGAAAATAGTTGCAGGAGTAGGCCATTCGGCCCTTCGAGCCAGCACCGCCATTCTATACGATCATGGCTGATCATCCAAAATCAGTACCCTGTTCCTGCTTTCTCCCCATAACCTTTGATTCTGTTAGCCTGAAGAGATCATTCTAACTCTCTCTTAAAATCATCCAGTGAATTGGCCTCCACTGCCTTCTGTGGCAGAGAATTCCACAGATTCACAACTCTTAGTGTGAAGAAAGTTTTTCCTCATCTGAGTCCTAGATGGCCTACCCCTCCCTTATTCTTAAACTGCGACCCCTGGTTCTGGAATCCCCAACATCAGGACGTTTTCCCCGCATCTAGCAGTGAAACTCAGTTATACAGACAGTGAAACTTAACAGGACAACAGTGAAACTAGTACGACGACTGGAGTGGGGGGGATGGAGAGAGAGGGGATGTAAGGGCTAGTTGAAGTTAGAGAAATCAATGTTCATACTGCTGGGGTGTAAGCTGCCCAAGCGAAATTTGAGGTGCTGTTCCTCCAATTTGCGCTGGGCGTCATTCTGACAGTGGAGGAGGCCCAGGATAGAAATGTCGGTGTGGGAATGGGAGGGGGAGTTAAAGTGTTTAGCAACCAGCAGATCAGGTGGGTTTAGGCAGACTGAGCGGAGGTGTACAGCGAAACGATCGCCGAGCCTGCGCTTGGTCTCGCCGATATATAGGATTCCACACCTGGAACAGTGGATACAGTAGATGAGTTTGGAGGAGGTGCAGGTGAACCTCTGCCGCACCTGAAAGGACTGTCGGGGTCCCTGGACAGGGTTGAGGGGGGAGGTTTTGGGACAGGTGTTGCATCTCCTGCGCTTGAAGCCAACCTCACCTCTCCTGACCGGGTCCCCGCCCCCGGACTTCACCCCGCCCCCTCTGTACCCTCTTGGCCTTGACCTCACCTGCTCGCCCCCTCCTCCCCAGCTCTCTTACACCCTCCCCCCCTCCTACCCACTCCCACCCACTCCATGCTTTCAGTCTGAAGAAGGGTCCAGACCTGAAACGTCACCTATCCTTTTTCTCCCGAGATGCTGCCTCACCCACTGTGTTACACCAGCATATTGTGTCTATCTTAACTTAAACTAACTCCACATCTAACAGCTCACATTTACTGTAATGCCTGAAGACTTGTCTACCCTGGAAAGGCAAATAACAAAGAAAATGCAAATTGGAGGAACAGCATCTCATATTTCGCTTGGGCGCTTACATCCCAGTGGGATGAATGTTGATTTCTCCAACTTCAAGTAACCTCAGCATTCCTTCTCTTTCCATCCGGCCTGCACCGGATGTTTATGTGAATTGTGTTGGCGTGTGTCTTGGTTCTTTTCTTGTATGGCTGCAGAAACCCAATTTCGTTTGAACCTCATGTGAGGTTCAAATGACAAATAAAAGGTATTGTATTGTAGGTATTGTATTGTACCAGCTTCTTGTTCTCACCTAGCAAACAGCTCACAATCGCCTGTTTCCTTTATCATTTCTTGCATGTCATTCATTCTTTTGTTCCATATCTCTCTACTTCACCATCTATATCACTCGTTTCCCTTTGCCCTGACTCTCAGTCCGAATAAGGATCTCGACCCGAAACGTCACCCATTCCTTCTCTCCAGAGATGCAGGTGATTTGCAGGCTGGGGGAATTCCACAGCTCAGGACTGCTGAAGGCTCTCTCACATTGTGATAGGGTCAATAATACCGTGGAGGACTGGCACAGTGGTAGAGAGCCCAGAGACCGGGTTTGATCCTAACCACGGGTGCTGTCTATACAGAGTTTGTATGTTCTCACCATGACCGCATGGGTGGTCTCTGGTTGCTCCAGATTCTTTGCACACTCCAAAGACGTACAGGTGTGTAGGGAATTGGCTTTGGTAAAAATTGTAAAATTGTCCCTAGTGTGTGTAGGATAATAATAATAATAATGGATGGGATTTATATAGCGCCTTATTCATTCATTCACTCCTCAGTCACACTCGGTGGTGGTAAGCTACTTCTGTAGCCACAGCTGCCCTGGGGCAGACTGACGGAAGCGTGGCTGCCATTCTGCGCCTACGGCCCCTCCGACCACCACCAATCACTCACAGACATTCACACACAGGCAAAGGTGGGTGAAGTGTCTTGCCCAAGGACACAACGACAGTATGCACTCCAAGCGGGATTCGAACCGGCTACCTTCCGGTCGCCAGCCGAACACTTAGCCCATTGTGCCATCTGTCGTCCCACCTAAAGATGGGACGACAGTGTTAGTGTCACTAACAGGATAGTGTTAGTGTACGGGGTGATCGCTGGTCGGTGTGGACTCGGTGGGCCGAAGGGTCTGTTTCCACGCTGTATCTCCAAAAGTAAATAAAAGAGTAAACATGGGTAGACAAAAATGCTGGAGAAACTCAGCGGGTGAGGCAGCATCTGTGGAGCGGAGGGAATAGGCGACGTTTCGGGTCGAGACCCTTCTTCAGACACGGTGTGACTTATAACAGAAAGTTGTTCCATTATTTGCCTCTCGTTGAGAATTTTACACGGAATGAAAATAAAGAGCTTCGGTGGTCCAACGTTCGAGGCTACAGGAAGCTGTGGAAGGGGAGGGGGCTTTGCGGGAGCCACATATCGTGACAAGGGTAAACCTCAGAGCAGAGGGCTTTGACCGAGAATGCGAACAGGAAGCCAAATTGGGGCAGCCCTCCAGCCCACATTCAGCAAGCTGACTCGTGCAATCTCCAGACACGGGCGCCTCTGACAAAGTGCGGAGTCATGCATTTTGGTCGTCGGAGTAAAGGCATAGACTATTTTATAAATGGGGAGAGAATACAGAAATCGGAGGTGCAAAGGGACTTGGGAGAGCTGGTGCAGGATTCCCAAAAAGTTAATTTGCGAGTCGAATCGGTAGTAAGGAAGGCAAAGGACATTTATTTCAAGAGGGATATAATATAGAAGAACAGGGATGTAATGCTGAGGCTCTATAAGGTGCTGATCAGACCGCGTTTGGAGTATTGTGAGGCAACAGTGGAGATGCACGCTCTGCCAGATGCAAGGTACCAGATTGAGGATGGGTGCAGTCATGGTGCCAGGCTCAGCCTGGTAAGTGTAGGAAGGAACTTCAGATGCTGGTTTAAACCGTAGACAGAAAATGCTGGTGTAACTCAGCGGGTCAGACAACATCTCTGGATAGAATGGATGGGTGACGTTTCAGGTCGAGACCCTTCTTCAGTCTGATCAAGTGTCAGGGGTTATGGGGAGAAGGCAGGAGAACGTGGTTAGGAGAGATAGATAGAAACATAGAAACATAGAAAATAGGTGCAGGCCCTTCGAGCCTGCAACGCCATTCAATATGATCATGGCTGATCATCCAACTCAGTATCCTGTACCTGCCTTCTCTCCATACCCCCTGATCCCTTTAGCCACAATGGCCACATCTAACTCCCTCTTAAATATAGCCAATGAACTGGCCTCAACTACCTTCTGTGGCAGAGAGTTCCAGAGATTCGCCACTCTCTGTGTGAAAATGTTTTTCTCATCTCGGTCCTAAAGGATTTCCCCTTTATCCTTAAACTGTGACCCCTTGTCCTGGACTTCCCCAACATCGGGAACAATCTTCCTGCATCTAGCCTGTCCAACCCCTTAAGAATTTTGTAAGATCGACCATGATTGAATGGCGGAGTAGATTTGATGGGCCGAACGGCCAAATTCTGCTCCTATGACATTGCAGTAGAACCTGCCTGCTCCCAGCTGTGGGACAGTCCAGATGTGCGGCCAGATGACGCACGTTTCTCCGTGTCCCCAGTCCAGATGTGGGAACGCCGTGCCGTGGATCTCACGGAACATTCCGGGTTCCCGCAGCCCGACCCACCTCCTCACGGGTTTACAGCAGTAGAGAAGTGGGATCTTTTTTCCTCGTTGCCTCCGCTCAGTCCGCCCAGTCCTACATGGTCTCCATGTTGCCAAACACTTTAACTCCCATTCCCACACTGATCTTTCTGTCCTGGGCCTCCTCCACTCTCAGACTGAGGCCCAATGCAAATTGGAGGAGCAGCACCTCATATTTTGCTTGGGCAGATTACACCCCAGCGGTATGAATATTGACCTCTAACTTCAAGTAACCCTTGCTTTCCCTCTCTCTCCATCCCTCCCCCATCCCAGTTCTCCAACCAGTCTGACTGTCCTAATACAATTTTTACTTTGTATGCTTTGTTATCAGCAACCCCTAGCTAACAATGATCCAATAGACAATAGAAAATAGACAATAGGTGCGGGAGTTGGCCATTCGGCCCCTTCGAGCCAGCACCACCATTCAATATGATCATGGCTGATCATCCCCAATCAGTCCCCGTTCCTGCCTTCTCGCCATATCCCCTGACCCCTGACTCCACTATCTTTAAGAGCCCTATCTAACTCTCTCTTGAAAGTACCCAGAGAATTGGCCTCCACTGCCTTCCGAGGCAGAGAATTCCACAGATTCACAACCAAAGTTTTTCATCATCTCTGTTCTAAATGGCTTACCCCTTATTCTTAAACTGTGGCCCCTGGTTCTCGACTCCCTCAACATCGGGAACATGTTTCCTGCCTCTAGTGTGTCCAAACCCTTAATATTCTTATACATTTAGATTATAAGATTATTCTTATTCTTATTCTTATTCTTATTCTTATTCTTATTCTTATTCTTATTCTTATTATTATTATTATTATTATTATTATTATTATTATTATTATTATCCATTCCACATTTTCCTTGACCTTCGTTCCCCTTTTTCACACCTTGCTCTTCCATATCTCTCATTTCCCTCTCCCCTGGCTCTCAGTCTGAAGAAGGGTCTCGACCTGAAATGTCACCCATTCCTTCTCTCCGGAGATGCTGCCTGACCCGCTGAGTTCCTCCAGCACTTAGTGTCTATCAACACCTACTACCAACACACACTCATGAGTTACACCGTGCTAAACTCCCATGAAGTATTTCTTCAACAATTATTTATGTAAATCATAACTCCATTTGTGCCAACATTAAACAATGGAAGAACATGAATTGTAATGAAAATACTGGGGTTTTCCATATATTTGCATTTTTTAATAAATAAAAATATGTATGAATAAAACATTATGAATTCTCCATAATATATTGCTACAGATGATTAAAAAAACATTGTTCCATCATAAAGTATTATGTAAATGTACACAAGCAATGTGCAAATTATTATTTACCTGAGGTAAATTACTATTTACATAATATTTAAATCATAATAAAATATTTTATTTAAATTATTTCACAACAAAATATCTGCTTTCATAATGCAGGCTCCAGGAACTGCAGATGCTGGAAGCTTGAGTAAGACACAAAGTGCTGGAGGAACTCAACGGGTCAGGCAGCATCTTTTGTTTGCAGCAGGCTGTGGAGGCCAAGTCAGTGGATATTTTTAAGGCAGAGATGTATACTGTGGATTCTTAATTAGCACGAGTGCCAGAGGTTATGGGGAGAAGGCAGGAGAATGGGGTTTGGAGGGAGAGATAGTTCAGCCATGATTGAATGGCGGAGTAGGTTTGATGGGCCGAATGGCCTAATTCTACTTTATCCTTTATGACTAGCTCTACTTGCCTGTATTTGGCCCATACCCATCTCCCACCGGATCACCTACAAAATCCTGGTCCTCACCTACAAAGCCCTCCCCATATCTCACTGACCTCCTCTCCCCCTACCAACCCTCACGGTCCCTCAGATCCACATCAACCGGTCTCCTCTCCATCCACAAGTCCAACCTCCGCAGTTTTGGGGACAGAGCCTTCTCCAGGGCAGCTCCCAGGCTCTGGAACTCCCTCCCCCAACTGATCCGCAATTCCGTGTCCCTCACCATCTTCCAGTCCCGCCTCAAGACCCATCTCTTCACCTCTGCCTATCCTTAGCCCCACGTCCCCCTCCCTTTTCATCTGTGCTTGAATTGCCTCATATTGTGTTTTGAATTGAATTCTGTCTTTAATTTGTGTACTAGTCATGTCTCTACTATTTATTTCATTCCGCTTACATGTTTTTCCTCTACTTGCTAACTTTTTGTAAGGTGTCCTTGAGACTCTTGAAAGGCGCCCATAAATAAAATTTATTATTATTATTATTATTAAACCCATGCTGTCCATGTACCTGTCCAAATGTTTCTTCAACGTTATGATAGAAGTTGCCTCAACTACCTCCTCCAGCAGCACCGGGGCACCCGGAGAAAACTGGTGGTCTCATTGAGAGCGTGCAAACTCCACACAGACAGCACCCGAGGTCAGGATCTCTGACTCTGTGAGGCTGCAGCTCTGCCTGGCGCCTGATGGGGAGGGTTGGGGGATCTTGAGAAGGGATCGTTGAACAATTCGAAGCATAGTCTATGTTTAGTTTAGTTTTGAGATACATCACGGAAACAGGCCCTTCGGCCCACCCAGTCCACACGGACCAGCGATCCCCGTACACTAGCACTATCCTATACACAGTAGGGACAAGTTACAATCTTTACCAAAGCCAATTAACCTACAAACCTGCATGCACGTCTTTGGAGTGTAGGAGGAAACCTGAGCACCCGGAGAAAACCCACGAGGTCACAGTGAGGACGTACAAACTCCGTCCAGACAGCACCCGTGGTTAGGATCAAACCCGGGTCTCCGGCGCTGTGAGGCAGCAATTCTACACGAACAATTGGAAGCATGGTCTGTGTGTGGGACAAACCCACATAAACTGACTGTGGTGTGGAGACACAAGAGGCTGCAGATGTTGCAATCCTGAGGGAAACCTTCCTGGGGCCACAGTTTAAGAATAAGGGGTAGGCCATTTGGGACTGAGATGAGGAAAAACATTTTCACCCAGAGAGTTGTGAATCTGTGGAATTCTCTGCCACAGAAGGCAGTGGAGGCCGATTCACTGGATGTTTTCAAGACAGAGTTAGATTTGGCTCAATGCTAATGGAATCAAGGGCTATGGCGGATAAAGCAGGAATGGGATACTGATGTTGAATGGTGGTGCTGGTTCGAAGGGCCAAATGGCCTACTCATGCACCTATTTGCTATGATTCTATGACATATTGAGAGGTGGAGGTACCCAGCGGTTCGGGCAGCATCCAGAGAGGCGTGATCTCACATTGGGGACTCTTCTTCCCCATCCACCACCTCCACTGATGCTTACTGATGCTTTCAAGAGAGAGCTAGATAGGGCTCTTAAAAATAGCGGAGTCAGTGGATATGGGGAGAAGGCAGGAACGGGGTACTGATTGGGGATGATCAGCCATGATCACATTGACACCCCCCCCCTCCCCCTCCACATTCCCCGGGGCCACATAGCGTGCTTGCGGCAGGTCTATCACCGTAGGCAGTGGCTGAGAAAACACGCTGTGGTCAGCGAACCTTCCCGGAACAGTCTAGAATACGGGCTGTCACCCAACTTCCTTCCCCGCCGGTTTCCTCCACGGCGAGAATTCACTCTGTCGGGTTTTACTGCAAGGTGAGGCTGGATTTCCCCCACGTTACTGAGCGATAGATCATTGCTACCTGCCCCACACACGCTGTTCAACCCATAGTGTCATCACACACACACACACACACTAACACACAAACACACACACACACACACTAACACACAAACACACACAAACACACACACACACACACACCACACACACACACACACACACACACACACACACACACACACACACACACACACACACACACACACACACACACACACACACACACACACACCCACCCTCAATGGGGTACGGGTCTTGCACACTGGCCATAACTGGGGAAGGGTCCCACACACACACACTGACCCACACTAGAGGTAGGGTCCCACACACACACACTCTGACCATCACTGGGGAAGGGTCCCCCACACACATACACTGACCCACACTGGAGTACGCGTCTCGCACACACACACACTGACCCACACTAGGGGTAGGGTCCCACACACACACACACACATTGGCTCAGCTGGTTCGGCAGCATCTCTGTAGAAAGGGAAAAGGTGATGTTTTGGATCGAGACCCTTCTTCAACATTTTGTGTCTATCTCCAATTTGTTAACATTTGGTTCACGTCCCTCTGAACCCGTCCGAATCATAGATCTGTCCAACTATCTTTTAAACATTGTAATTTGTAGCAGCTTGTATACCTTCCTCAGGCAGCTCATTCCAGCCACGGACCACCCTCCGCGTGAACAAGTTGCCTCTGAGGTCACTCTTATATCTCTCCTCTTTCACCTTAAGCTTGGGATGTCAGGACTTTCCTGGGATGGCAGGACTTTCATATGAAGAAAGACTGGATAGACTTGGCTTGTACTCGCTAGAATTTAGGAGATTGAGGGGGGATCTTATAGAAACTTACAAAATACTTAAGGGGTTGGACAGGCTAGATGCAGCAAGATTGTTCCCGATGTTGGGGAAGTCCAGGACAAGGGGTCACAGCTTAAGGATAACGGGGAAATCCTTTAAGACCGAGATGAGAAAAACATTTTTCACACAGAGAGTGGTGAATCTCTGGAACTCTCTGCCACAGAGGGTAGTTGAGGCCAGTTCATTGGCTATATTTAAGAGGGAGTTAGATGTGGCCCTTGTGGCTAAAGGGATCAGGGGGTATGGAGAGAAGGCAGGGATGGGATACTGAGTTGGATGATCAGCCATGATCATATTGAATGGCGGTGCAGGCTCGAAGGGCCAAATGGCCTACTCCTGCACCTATTTTCTATGTATCGATCTATGTAAGCCTGTGCCTTCTAGTTGTGGAATCCTCTAATCTGGGGTGGAAGACAGCGGCTGTTCACTTTGGCCATGGCCCCCATGATCTTGACCACCACGCCTGGTGTGGGGCAGAGCCACAGGTTCCTGCAAGGTTCAGGGCAAAGTCCTGCCAGTGGTGGGATAGTTGTGTGCGTCTGATGAGGTGCTGGCGCATTGACGGAGCGACTGATGAAGGGGGGAGATGAAGGAGGGAGAGGGGCCACCGAGATCAAGTGGGGACCCGGCAGGAAGCCGTCACAAGAACGTCGGGGGCCCGCCCGAGAATGAAGGGGCCACCCAAACGGGTCTTTGAAACTTCACGTTTGTGATTTCCATCGCAAAAGGGAACTTTTATAGGGGGCGCTCCTCTGTGTGCAGCCATGTCAGCAGCGCGTCCGTTTTTTCAACTTTTTTTTATTTTTTAGTATGTTTTAAAGTGTGTATTTAATGTTCCTTTGTGTGTTTTGTGTGGGGGGTGGTGTGGGGGGGTAAGGGGGAAACCGCTTTGGTCGCCTCCTCCATGGAGAAGCGACCTTTTCCAGGTCGCCTCCCCCGTGGCCTAACATCAAGGATCGACGCGGCCTTTCCCGGAGACACGCCCGGGGCTTCAGCGGCGGGCGCAGCGTGGACTCTCGGCGTGGAGCGGGTGAGCCCTCGCTGGGGCTCGTTGGAGGGGAGCGCTCCGTTTCGCTGGCCCGGGGCAGCCGGCAGCCTGAAGTCGCAGCCTGAAGCCGCGGTCTGCAGAGCTCCAGCTGGTGCGGCGTCTACAGCCCGGGATCCCTCGTGGGGGACCCGGGGGAAGAAGAAGCCATCACTGCCGGCCCGCGGCCAACTTCTACCGCGGGTGCGGCATGGACTTACCATCACCCCTGGAGGGGAGCTTCGACCGCCGGCCCTGCAGTCTACGGTGCTTCTGGCTGCGGCGGGGACTTTAAATCTTGACCGCCGGCCTGCGGCCTACAACAACTTAAAGCCGCGGTCTCCGGTGAGGAAGAGCCGATCCTGGACTGACTCTGGACTCTGGTCCTGTACACGGGGGGGAAATGGAGGAGGACTGGCCAAATTTTTGTGCCTTCCACCACAGTGATGAATGCTGTGGTGGATGTTTGTGTTACATTTTGTGTGTTCTTTCTTATTGTACTGCTGCTGACAACCCAAATTTCCACCAACACTGGTTGTGTGGCAATAAATTATATCTATCTATCTATCTTTTGTAACTTTGTTGGTTCCTGGAAACCTGGCGACTCTTGTGTGCTGCCTGGGTAAGGCCTGGATAGAGTGGATGTGGAGAGGATGTTTCCACCAGTGGGAGTCCAGGACCAAAGGGCACAGCCTCAGAATTAAAGGACAATAGACAATAGACAATAGGTGCAGGAGTAGGCCATTCGGCCCTTCGAGCCAGCACCGCCATTCAATGTGATCATGGCTGATCATCCCCAATCAGTACCCCGTTCCTGCCTGCTCCCCATATTTCCTGACTCCGCTATCTTAAAGAGCCCTATCTAGCTCTCTCTTGAAAGCATCCAGAGAACCGGCCTCCACCGCTCTCCGAGGCAGAGAATTCCACAGACTCTCTGTGAGAAAAAGTGTTTCCTCGTCTCCGTTCTAAATGGCTTACTCCTTATTCTTAAACTGTGGCCCCTGGTTCTGGACTCCCCCAACACCGGGAACATGTTTCCTGCCTCTAGCATGTCCAAGCCCTTAACAATCTTATATGTTTCAATGAGATATCCTCTCATCCTTCGAAAACTCCAGAGCATACAAGGACGTTCCTTTAGGAAGGAGATGAGGAGGAATTTCTAGTCAAAGCTTGGTGAGTCTGTGGAATTCATTGCCACAGAAGGCTTTAGTTTTTAGTTTTAGAAGAGGTACAGCGCGGAAACAGGCCCTTTGGCCCACCGAGTCCACGCCGACCAGCGATCTCTGCACATTAACACACTCAGGACAATTTACATTTATACCAAGCCAATTTACCAACAAACCAGTACGTCTTTGCAAAGTAGCAGGAAACGGGAGATCTCGGACAAAACCCACGCAGGTCACGGGGAAAACGTACAAACTCCGTACAGACAGCACCTGTAGTCGGGATTGAACCCAGGTCTCCGGCGCTGCAAGCGCTGTGAGGCAGCAACTCTACCGCTGGGCCACCGTGCTGTGGCCAAGTCAATGGATATTTTTAAGACAGAGACAGATAGATTCTTGATTAGTACGGGTGTCAGGGGTTATGGGGAGAAGGCAGGAGAATGGGGTTAGGAGGGAGAGATAGATCAGCCATGGTTGAATGGCGGAGTAGACTTGATGGGCCGAATGGCCTAATTCTGCTCCTATCACTTAAGAACAATGCAAAACAAAGTATGTCACTGTACCTAGGCACACATAACAATGATGCATCAGTGACTCATTAACCTTGGAGATCTCCAGTAGAGACATGATGACTGTTCAGAGCAGGGACTGAATGGCACCAGGCTGCCCTTGGAGTGGAGCCAAACCCCAAGACAAACAGAAGTGAATCATTTGACATCATCCCAACGCAGCAACCGAGGTCACTGCATGCTGGGGCTGCAGGAAACAGATAGCAAAGGACATGGACCTACTCAACAAATGAACTCCAGGTCACCAATGCAACCCTGACTGAGGCCAGGAGATCTCGGCCCATTCGCCTCCCACACTGACCAGATAGGTCTGTCTTGGTCATCTGTGATAGTGTACATGCTCACTGCATCCATGCTTACAAGAGAGGGGAGGGGAGGGGAGGGGAGAGGAGGGGAGAGGAGGGGAGAGGCGAGGAGAGGAGAGGAGGGGAGGGGAGAGGGGAGGAGGGGAGGAGAGAGGAGAGGAGAGGAGAGGAGAGAAGGGGAGGGGAGGGGAGGGGAGGAGAGAGGAGAGGAGAGGAGAGGAGAGGAGAGGAGAGGAGAGGAGGGGGGAGAGGGGGGGAGAGGGGAGGGAAGGGGGGGGGGGGGAAGGGAAGGGGGGGGGGGGGGAGGAGAAGGGGAGGGGGGAGGGGAGGGGAGGGGAGGGGAGGGAGGAGAGGGGAGGGGGAGGCGACGGAAGAGAGAGGAGAGGGGAGGGAGGAGAGGCGAGGTAAGAGAGAGGAGGGGATGGTAAGGCAAAGGAGAGGGGAGGGAGAGGAGAGGAGGGGAGGGGAGGGGAGGGGAGCGGAGGGGAGGGGAGGGGAGGGGAGGGGAGGGGAGGAGCGGAGAGGGGTGGGGGGGAGTGGGGAGGGGAGGGGTGGGGTGGGGGGGGGAGGGGGGGGGGGGGGGGGGGTGGGGTGGGGAGGGGGGGGGGGGGGGGGGGGGGGGGGGGGGGGGGGGAGGGGAGGAGGGGAGAGGGGAGGAGAGGAGGGGAGGGGAGGGGAGAGAAGAGAGGAGGAGAGGAGAGGAG
The DNA here is from genome assembly GCF_010909765.2 of Amblyraja radiata. Lineage (NCBI taxonomy): Eukaryota > Metazoa > Chordata > Chondrichthyes > Rajiformes > Rajidae > Amblyraja > Amblyraja radiata. The sequence continues at coordinate 9,272,585 of NC_045999.1, forward strand.
GGGAGAGGAGGAGAGGAGAGGAGGAGAGGATGGGAGGGGGAGTAGAGGGGGATCGATGGGGGGGGGGGCTGCCAACTCGACCAAAGGAGTGTGTGCTGTTTGCCGCTGATAAAGCATGGTGGCGCAGCGGTAGAGTTGCTGCCTCACAGCGCCAGAGACACGTGTTCGATCCTGACCATGGGCGCTGTCTGTACGGAGTTTGTATGTTCTCCCCGTGACCTGTGTGTGTTTTCTCCCGAGATCTTCGGTTTGTTGGTTAATTGGCTTGGTATAAGTGTAAATTGTAGGATAGCGTTAGTGTGCGGGTGATCGCTGGTCGGCACGGACTCGGTGGGCCGAAGGGCCTGTTTCCGCGCTGTCTGTCTCTCTCAACTAAACTACAGTAGTCACTGTGAACGTGAGTGGTGCTGAGAATGCAGAGAGGTTTTGAGAGGATGTAGACAAGCTGAGGCAGACACTGGCGGAGCAGTGTGAGGTTTACCACGTCCCGTGTTCCTCGAACGGTGACGGGATTAAGATAACGGCTCGGTGAGTCTCACCGTTTCCGCTGGATCTCAGACCGCCCGCAAACCCGTCCCGACCCAACTCCGCAGTAGGAAGGAACTGCATCAGATGCTGGTTTGAACCAGTGCTGGAGTAACTCAGCGGGACAGGCAGCATCTCTGGAGAGAAGGAATGGGCGACGTTTCTGGTCGAGACCCTTCCTCAGAGCCCTGACTCTCAGTCTGAAGAAGGGTCTTGTCCCAAAACATCACCCATTCCTTCTCTCCAGAGATGCTGCCTGTCCCGCTGAGTTACTCCAGCTTTTTGCGTCTAGCTTTGGCCCAGAGGTTGTGCCTCATTACAACACCCCGGCACGATGGCATTAGTTTAGTTTTAGAGATACAGCGCGGAAACAGGCCCTTCGGCCCACCGAGTCCACACCGCCCAGCGATCCCCACATACTAACACTATCCCACACACACCAGGGACAATTTACAATTATACCTGCACGTCTTTGGAGTGTGGGAGGAAACTGGAGCTCCTGGAGAAAACCTACGCAGGTCACGGGGAGAAGGTACAAACTCCGTACAGAGTAGATCGAGCCCGGGCTCTGGCGCTGTAAGGCAGCGGCTCCACCTCTGCGCCACCGTGCCACCTGGGAAGCGTTACAGGTCTCTCCGTTGCCGGACCAGCAGGTTCAGGAACAGCTTCTTCCCTGCGGCTGTTAACTCTGCACCTTGGTGATTGCCAGTCACTTCCCCCAGTAAAATGGCACTACTGCTACTGTTGTACATATATATATTTTACTGTTCCATTATTCTATGTTCGCTCTTCTAGGGAGATGCTAACTGCATTTCGTTGTCTATGTACTGTACACTGCACAATGACAATAAAGATTGAATCTGAATCTGAATCTGAATCCTATAGAGGTGTATAAAATCTCGAGGGGATTAGATCAGGTGAATTCTTTCACCCAGAGTACAGGAATCAAGAATTAAGATCAAAAGAAAGATATGTTGTAAAGATATGGAGGTAAATTGGCTTGGTAAATGTAAAAATTGTCCTTAGTGTGTGTAGGATAGTGTTAATGTGCAGGGGATCGCTGGTCGGCACGGGGCCGGTGGGCCGAAGGGCCTGTTTCCGTGCTGTATCTCTAAATGAAACTAAAAAAGACCTTACAGACAGAAGGTGTGAGACAAGAGGATTGACGAGTTGTGAATCGTGAAGCTGGAGGAAGGAATATGGGTGGAGGGGGAGTAATAGTTGCGAGCCCAGGTGGGGCACAGGGGAGAGAAAGGGGGGGGGGTGTTAGAGGTTACCTCAATTTGGAGAATCCAATGATCATGGCTTTGGGATGGAAGCTACCCAAGTGGAATATGAGGTGCTGTTCTCTGAGGCCTCACTCTGACAATGGAGGTGGCCCGGGACAGAAAGGTCAGTGTGGGAATGGGATGAGGAGCTAAAATGGTTTAAGGGCGGCACATTAGCACAGCGGTAGACTTGCTGCCTTACAGTGCGAGAGACCCGGGTTCGATCCCGACTACGGGTGCTGCCTTTACGGAGTTTGTTCGTTCTCCCCGTGGGTTTTCTTCGGGAGCTCCGGTTTCCTCCCACACCTCAGAGACGTACAGGACTGTAGGCTAATTGGCTTGGGTACAAATAGTAAATTGTCCCTCGTGTGTGGGATAGTGCGAGTGTTCAGGGATCGCTGGTCGGCGCGGATTCGGTGGGCTTAAGGTCCTGTTTCCGCACTGTATTCTTCACTGTGCCTCAGTGCATGTGACCATAAACTAAACTCAAACTCATCCTGAAGTCTAAAGTTCAAGGTTAGCAACTGGGAGAGATTCAGCGGGACTTGGCGCATGTGTTATCCGAAACGGTCGCTGAGTCTACACTTGGTCTCGCCAACGCAGAGGAGACCACATTTCAAGTTTCGAGGTGTAAATATTACCAACAGCGAGTCCTGGTCCAACCACATTGACAAGTCAGCAAAACTAAAAAGCACAAGAACACCTCCACCGGAAACTCAGGAAGCTCAAGATGTTTCTCATAACTCTGACCAATCTCTGTATCACACTCTGGGCACATCTGCCCAAGACCACAACAAACTGCAAACGTAACCCAGTTGATCACACAATGCAACCTCCCCACCATCGACTCCATCCACACCTCACGCTGCCTCGGGGAAGACAGCCAACACAATCGAGGACCATTCACACTCTGGCCATTCACACTCTGGCCATTCACACTATGGCCGCCCACTCTGGCCATTCACACTCTGGCCATTCACACTATGGCCATCCACTCTCCCGTCAGGCACATCATACAAAAGATGGAAAGCATGCACCACTAGATATTGGAAAACAGGGAGGCACGAGTTCGATCCCAACCACGGGTACTGCCTGTTGCAGAGTCTGTACGTCCTCAAACAGTCCTCAAACAACTTCACTGGCTTCCCATCTCCCACCGGATCACCGACAAAATCCTGATCCTCACCTGCAAAGCCCTCCACCATCTGGCCCCCCCCATATCTCACTGACCTCCTCCCCCCCCTACCAACCCTCACGGTCCCTCAGATCCACATCAGCCGGTCTCCTCTCCATCCACAAGTCCAACCTCCGCAGTTTTGGGGACAGAGCCTTCTCCAGGGCAGC
>NC_045999.1:9463795-9665947 GCF_010909765.2 Amblyraja radiata
CATTAAATATCGCTTGTTCACACTAGTTCCACCTTTTCCCACTTTCCTACCCTCTCCTGACACATTAGGGGCAATTTACCACGGCCAATTAACTGACAAAGTCACGTCTTTGGAATGCGGGACGAAACCGGAGCACGCTAGAGGCAGGAAACATGTTCCCGATGTTGGGGGAGTCCAGAACCAGGGGCCACAGTTTAAGAATAAAGAGTAAGCCATTTAGAACAGAGACGAGGAAACACTTTTTCTCACAGAGAGTGATGAGTCTGTGGAATTCTCTGCCTCAGAGAGCGGTGGAGGCAGGTTCTCTGGATGCTTTCAAGAGAGAGCTAGATAGGGCTCTTAAAAATAGCGGAATCAGGGGATATGGGGAGAAGGCAGGAACGGGGTACTGATTGGGGATAATCAGCCATGATCACATTGAATGGCGGTGCTGGCTCGAAGGGCCAAATGGCCTACTCCCGCAACTATTGTCTATTGTCTATTGTCACCTGGAGGAAACGCACGTGGTTACAGGGAGAACACAGGCAAACTCCACACAGACCGTACCTGAGGTCAGATTCAACCCGGGTTTCTGGTGTTGTGAGGCAGCAGCTCTACCAGCTGCGTCACTCTGTTGTTTTCATAACAACTATGCATTGTGAACCTCTCTTCTCCCCTCTCCCGCAGGGCAGAAGATACAATAGCTTGAATGCGCAAACCACCAGATTCAGAATCAGCTTCATCCCTGCTGTTATCAGACCACTGAACAGACCTCTCATAAACTGAGGGTGTTATCCCAATCTTTCAGACTACCTCCTTACAGCCCATGCACTTTTTTTCACCTGAACTTTCTCTGCATATATTCATGTAGATAGTGCTTTGAATGCTATTCATATCATCGTTCAGTAACCTAATTAGTTACTGAATATAGAGCAGTAACAGTATATTCTTCTGTTAGGAGTGCAGAATATACGCTTTTGATTATTTCTCTCTTTGCACTACCTATATAGTTTGATTATATTTGTATGTGGTATGATTTGCCTGGAGAGCATGCAAACCAAACTGTATATTGATTTGCATTGCAATAATAAATCAAACCAATTGTAATACCAATCAAAAATATTCCAAGGGCACTTCACAGGAATGTTGTAAAAATAAATGAACATTAAACCACATTAGGTCCAATGTACGAGGACATTAATTTTAAGGAGCGTTTCAGATTGAGAGGCAGAGTGGTTTAAGGAAGGAATTACAAACTTTAGGCCTCTCATAATAGAGCATGTAAATTTGGAGAGGACTCATGGGGCTATGATTGCATAAATCACATCGTTTAATGGATAGATTTTTAGATTAGTAGGTGACAAGGAAATGTCACGAAATGGAACTGAAGCGTAGATCAACCCATGAATATCAATTTCTCAAACTTCAAGAAACCTAGCTTTCCCTCTCTCTCCATCCCTCCCCATCCTAGTTTTCCAACCAGTCTGACTGTCCCCTTGATTAAATGTTATCTTTGAATGCTTCGTTGTCAGTTTCCCCTAGCTAACAATGATCTATTCCACATTTTCCTTGAGCTTCGTCCCCTTTGATGTCTCGTTTTCACACCTTACCCTTCTCTATCTCTGTCTCCCTCTGACTCTCAGTCTGAAGAAGGGTCTCAACCCGAAACGTCACCCATTCCTATCCAGAGATGCTGCCTGCACCCACGCTCCTATTTATTGTGTGTGAAGTGATTGAAAGGAGGGTGAGGCGAGGATGGGATTTGAGAATATTACATCCGGATGTTACTTAATTGTGATCCAGTACAGCTCGAGTTATTGCGAGGGCTATTGAACTAATTAGTTAACCCTACTTCTCCCTCCACAGATGCTGCCTTACTTGTTGAGTATTTACAATTAGCTGAACCTCAGGCTCTTACTACCTGTCCCACGGTACGAGGTAATTCAAGAGCTCTCCCGAGTTTAGAAAAAAATCAAACTCGTGGTAAGCACGTAGAATGTACATAGCGGGTACGTCGGAGCTCGGGACGCTTCTTAGTGGCTCGTAACGCTAATGGCAGGTACTCGGGAAACGCGGTAAGCTCGTGAAGACTCGTGAAGATTTTTCAACGTGTTGAAAAATGTCCACGAGAGCCCCGAGTAATTATCGTATTTTATCGACTATAGTTAGCGGCTATTATCGTAATTCTCCGAGTTCAAATCAGGGGAAACTCGGGAGAACTCTTGAATTAGCTCATACAGTGGGACAGCCCCTTAACGATCTTTTGTCTTTAAACTTGGGCTACAAGTAATTAGTATTTCCTATTTAACGTAAGAATGTAATTTACCACCTCAGTAGTATTTTGAAGGAGGATGTATGGTTTATTTTGAAAACGCCAAATTTAGTGAAAGAAAAAATGAAAATACACCTCCAATCACATTTGCGGGAAAGGTGCACTAATAATTTTATAGCAAACTTACTGGGTCTCCAGAGCTAGTGCTGTAGACAGGGCTCTAAACTAAATAGTGGGGGGTGAGGGGGTCAACAAATTGGAAATGTATGAATGAAGTTTAAGGTAAGGAGAGTAGTGGATAAGTTACTGAAGTTTTAAAAGTGGCTGGGAAAGAAAATATGGCTGATAATCTACTAACTTAATAAAACATGATGTTGGAAAGGATGCATTAACAGAATGTTGCCTGGATTAGAGGGTTTCAAGATTAGAAGCTATAAGGTGAGGTTGGATAGACTTGGATTGTTTTCTCTACAACATCGGAGGTTGAGGGGTGGCCTGCTAGACGTTTCTACAGTAAATGTGTGATAGGCATAGATAGGGTAGACAGTCAGAACCTTTTTCCCTGGGTGGAAATGTCCAACGTTCGAGGGCATAACTTTATGGTGAGAGGGGGAAAGTTTAATGGAGATGTGCGGGGCATGTTCGTTTTGATACGGTGCGCTGGGAGCCAGGAACGCACTGGTGGGGGAGACAGATATGATAGTGGCGTTTTAGAGGCTTTTAGTTTGGCACATGGATATGCAGGGAATAGAGGGGTATGGATCATGTACAGGCAGATGAGATCAGTTTAACTTGACATCATGTTCAGCGCAAGCATTGTGGGCCGAAGGGCCCATTACAGTCCTGTTCTATGTTAATCTTAACAGGGTAATATACCAACCAGCATCAGGATTGAGTAATAACTCCCCAAAAGCTTCCAGTTAAATCCAACAACAAAGGATTAAGTTGGTTTATGTTTTATTAAGGGTTTTCAGTGCTGAAAAAAGTCTGTGAGTAACAAATATTGTTAGTAAATCTTACAGCAATTATGTAGTACAATAGTGAGACTGCAAAATGGTATATCATGTACAGATTAGGATTTACCGAAGAAAGGATGTATTTGACAGCCAAAGAGATGATGCAGCAAAGATTCATTAAACAATGTCTGGAGAGAACTGGTCAGACAGCCTGACCCGCTGTGTAGGAAGGAACTGCAGATGCTGGTTTAAATTGAAGATAGACACAAAATGCTGGAGTAACTCAGCAGGAAAGGCAGCATCTCTGGAGAGAAGGAATGGGTGACGTTTTGGGTTGAGCCCCTTTTTCAGGCTGTCTGAAGGGTCTTGACCCGAAACGTCAACCATTCTTTCTCTCCAGTGATGCTGCCTGTCCCGCTGAATTACTCCAGCATTTTGTGTCTAGCCTGACCCGCTGGGTTACTTAAGAAACTTGTGGTTTTTTTGTAAACCAGTACAGGTCCACCACCGATTTTCCGGCAACTGGTGTTCCATCACCTCCTTTAATCCAGACAAAATGATGAGAGCGCATTTAAAATTGCCCTCCTGGAAGACCCCGTGAACATGTGGCGTCAAGGCCGGGTGAGGTGGCCGATCACGACTTCATCGGGGCTTCCGCGGCGGATCAGTGGGTCGAATAAGCCCCCTTCAGCCGGGGAATGGAACTCTGGCAGTACCTTTCCCATAGCTGACTTCCGCGACCAACTATATCGGTGTCTCGGTCCCTCTGTGGCTTAGGCAGACCGCTCCGGTACTGTTGGACTCCTCTCGGAGGCCGTGACGTCTATTGGTCTGGCAAAACGGATAATCCAGAAAGGCTCTGGAACCAAGGAAAATCGGTGGTAGGCCTGTATCTGCAGTTCCTTGTATCTCCAGAGAGAGCAGGTTTGTCATGAGAGGAGAGATCGAGAGGTCTATAAAGTAAGGTTAAAACAAGGTGTATGACAACGCCAACCCCCTCACAGGGAGATCCATCCACGCTTGATCAGACTGATGATTGGTATAGGGCAGTGCTGCTGGTGCAGAGTGCCCCTTCCACACAATGTAGGATGGATTGCAGCGAGGGAAAGGTGAATATATCTGAAGGACATCTAGGTAAGAAAATGCCTCAAGATATTTGATAGGCGTTATTGGGATAAGGGTGGGCAGGAAGCTGAAGTGAGGTGGAGTAGGACCTGAAGTTGCTTTTATACTGATCCAGGTGAATGCATTTGAAGGACATAGGTAAGAAAATGCTTCGAGATATTTAAGAGGTTGTCGGGATAGGGTTGGAGGAAAAGCTGACGTGAGATGGAGCAGGGCCTGACGTTGCTTTTATACTGATCACCCTGTTGTCAACATCTTTTGGATGCCACCATCTTCTCCGCACCGAGCAGTCTCACCATTCTTGGCGACTCCAATTCCTCCAAAGTGCACTTTCTTCCTAGTTTTCTGCAGAGATTAGAAAATAATTATCCTTATGCCAAGTAGTCACAATTTGCTGATGGAGTAATTTGATTGTGCTTTTTTATTTGAGACGGTACACATTGTATGACGTAATGGCACCCCTAAAAAGTTAAAAACTAGATTCTCACATTTTTAGAATTTTTGTTATTACAAAAAGTTTACTAAGGTTAAAGCAATAAAAAATATTAATTAAATGAGGTGGTCAGGCACTTATAGAGCTCAAGCAACTTATAGGAAGACAATAATAAGATCATAAATGATAGGAGTAGAATTAGGCCATTTGGCCCCTTACGTCTGCCATTCACGAGGTTAATTCCCGGGATGGCGTTGATAGAATGGAGCGGCTGGGCTTGTATACTCTGGAATTTAGGATGAGAGGGGATCTTATTGAAACATATAAGATTATTAAGGGATTGGACACGCGAGAGGCAGAAAACATGTTCCCCATGTTGGGGGAGTCCAGAACCAGGGGCCACAGTTTAAGAATAAGGGGTAGGCCATTTGGAATGGAGATGAGGAAAAACCTTTTCACCCAGAGAGTTGTGAATCTGTGGAATTCTCTGCCTCAGGAGGCAGTGGAGGCCGATTCTCTGGGTACTTTCAAGAGAGAGTTAGATAGAGTTCTTAAAGATTCAAGATTCAAGAGAGTTTATTGTCATGTGTCCCAGATAGGACAATGAAATTCTTGCTTTGCTTCAGCACAACAGAATATAGTAGGCATGAATACAGAACAGATCAGTGTATCCATATACACTGATAGCAGAGTCAGGGGATATGGTGAGAAGGCAGGAACGGGGTACTGATTGTGGATGATCAGCCATGATCACATAGAATGGTGGTCCTGGCTCAAACGGCCGAATATCCTACTCCTGCACCTATTGTCTATTGTCTATCATGGCTGATCCATCTTTCCTTTCCAACCCCATTCTCCTGCTTTTTCCCCATAACCTCTGGCTCCCGTACTACTCATCCGCCATAGACTCTACCATCCTTTCACCTGACACTTACACTCAGTCCACCAAGGCCCGCTGCATCCCCCTGTTGCTAACTGTAGCGTATCCAATGGTAACTGTACCTTTAAGAACTGAGTGTGTGGGAATGAACTGCAGATGCTGATTTAAATCGAAGGTAGACACAAAATGCTGGAGTAACTCAGCGGGACAGGCGACATCTCTGGAGAGAAGGAATGGGTGACGTTCCTGGTCGAGACCCTTCTTCAGGGTTAAGAACTGAGTACCAGGTGGTGCGATTTAATTCACGTGATATATTCATATCTTATCAGTCTCGTGAAGGTGTGTGTGAGTATACGCAGGGTACTTATGTAAAATAAAGAAGACCCACACTGCCAACTGCTTGACTCAAACCCGTGTTTATTTCTGTCCACATGCCACTACCATAATATCATACACTAACCATTTTAACTCCCCTTCCCAATCCCACACTGACATTTCTGTCCTGGGGCTCCTCCATTGCCAGAGTGCAGCCACATTCAAACTGAAGGAACAGCATCTCATATAATCCACTTGGGTAGCTTACAACCTGTTCATTGTATGAACATTGAATTCTCCAATTTTAGCTAACTATCCTCCATTCTCCACTCTTCCCTTCACCAAACCATTTTTCTTCCTTTTCCCTCTCTCCCCTGTGCCCTACCTGGGCGGGCATCCATTTTTCCTCTTCAACCTATTTTCTTTCTTCTGGCTTCACAATTTTCACCTTATTTCACAATTCTATCCTTATCTCACACCTTCCGTCTTTTCCTCTCTGGCCTTTGTCCAACCATCTGCCTATTAATCCCCCCTTCATCTGTATCCACCTATCACTCTCCAGGCTTAGTCTTGCCCCTGATAGCCACAAAATGCTGTAGTAGCTCAGTGGGACAGGCAGCATCTCTGGAGAGAAGGAATGGGTGACCCTTCTTCAGACCTGTCCCTGGCCTGTTAAGTGGAATCTGAATCTATAATTTTGGCACTTTATCAACAAGAACTGTGAGTTTTAGCAGCGACATGTTGTAGGAAATCAGACTTCCTCTCTCGCTCCGTTCTGAAGCTGATCTGAAATGTAAATCTCAGGGTGTCTAAGTCATGTCGAATTTATTGTCATATGCGCAAGCATGGTGAGGTACAGGTACAATGAAAATACTTGCCCATAGCAGCCTTACGTAACATGGAGGTTGTCAAAAGGTTGTGGGGAGAAGGCAGGAGAATGGGGTTGAGAGGGAAGGATAGATCAGCCATAATTGAATGGCGGAGTGGGCTCAATGGGCTGAATGGCCTAATTTTGCTCCTATGACTTATGAACTTAGACGCAGACAGGGCAGGTTCAGAAAGGACAGACACTTCCTGCCTGTGTTACTAGCGTCTTGTAACTCTGTAGAATAGTCCAACTCCATGAGCCTCCACCCACCACACTTCATCCAGCCCATCAACATAGCCTACTGTTGCGTTTTCTTTCATGTGTTTAGTTTAAGGATACAGACCGTCCCATGCCAACCAGCGATCCCCGCACCCTAACACTATCTTACACACACTAGGGACAATTTACAATTTTACCAAGCCAATTAGACTACAAATCTGTATGTCTTTGGAGGAAACCGGACCACCCGGAGAAAATCCATTAAGGTCACAGGGAGAACATACGAACTATAAAGACAGCACCTGTAGGCAGGATCGAACATGTGTGTCTGGTGCTGTAAGGCAGCAACTCTACCGCTGCACCACCGTGCTGCCACTGTAAAAGCTTTTACTGGACATTCCCTAAGAGTTATAAACTCCATTATATTAAACATTTCCTTAAGATTCACCACTCTACCCCAATCTGTGCCTACCCCAAAACACAGACGTGCTGTGGTAACTCAGCGGGTCAGACAGCATCTGTGGAGGGAATGGGCAGGCGATGTTTCGGTTCGGGACCCTTCTTCAGTCTGATTGTAGAAGCGGGGAGGACGTTTGAAAAGACACCTCGGGGTGGGACAAAGCCTGGCAAGTGATAGGTGGGTACAGGTGAGGGGGTGGGGGTGAATCGGTAGAAGGGTGGAGTAAGTGATAAAGGCGAGAGGTGAAAAGGAGACAAAAGGCTGTCAGCCTGAAGAGGGGGCCCGACCTGAAATGCTGTCTCTCCATTCCCTCCATAGACGGTGCCTGACCCTCTGAGTTCCTCCAGCACTGTGTGTTTTGATCACGATTCCTGCACCTGCAGATCCTTGTGTCACGGTGCCTTACCTGTTCAGCCTTCATCCCCCGCGGGTAACGCGCAATGTCGTTCTGCACCATCTTTACTCTCTCCCATTCCTCATTCAGCCTGCTGCTCTTGTACTGCGACTTGCACTGTGTAATGCGGTGAAAGATGGCTTGGTTCTCCTGCGTGATCTGCATGGACTGCCTGTGACGCTTCTCTGCATTAAGGCTGGGTGGAAGGAAGCAAGGAAGGTTTGAAAAGGGAAGATGAACTAAACAAGAGGGCAGCAAACACTCTGGATGCCCAGGACGAACTATTACCAATTTAAAGTTCAGAGATATAGTGCGGAAACAGGCCATTCGGCCCACCGAGTCCGCGCCGACCAACTATCCCCTTGCACGAACACTATCCTATACACACTGCTGACAATTTACAATTTTACCAAGCCAATCAGCCTATAAACGTGTACGTCTTTGGAGTATGGGAGGAAACTAGAGCACCCAGAGAAAACCCACATGGTCACAGAGAGAACGTACAAACTCCGTACAGACAGCACCCGTAGTCAGGATCGAACCCGGGTGTCTGGCGCTGTAAGGCAGCAACTCTACTGCTGCGCCACCATGCCGCCCCATGTCCCAGGCTGATGGCCTAATCTTACTGACTGCTTTAACGAGAACACGATCATTAAGCTTTTTATGCATCTCCCCGATATTTGTACCTTTTACATATGTAGTTGTTCCAATTCTCCACCGTCCCATTGGATCTCATGATGTCAACTAATTTGAAGGAAAGGATCTGATTGTCTCTTGCTATGATAGCCAAGCGATCTTCCTGTAACTGAACAAATAGTCAGACATCAACTACAGCCTTTAGACTTTAGAGATACAGTGTTGAAACAGGTCCTTCGGCCCACCGAATCCGTGCCGACCACCGTACACTACCACTATTCTACACACTAGGGACAATTTACAATTTTCAGAAGCCTATTAACCTACAAAATTTAATGTCTTTGGAGCGTGTGGGGAAACCGGAGCACCCGGAAAAAACCCACGTGGTCACAGGGAGAACATACAAACTCCGTACAAACAGCACCTGTAGTCAGGATCGAACCTGTGTGTCTGGTGCTGTAATGCAGCAACTCTACCGCTGCGCCACTGTGCCGCTGATGCATTTCATTGCAGAATGTCCTCTCTCTAAGGGCAGAGCTGACCATTTGGTCGCATCAGGCATCAGGTCAACTACAAATGGGGCAACGCAGTGGCGCAGTGGTAGCGTTGCTGCTTCACAGCACCAGAGACCCGGGTTCAATCCTGACTACAGGTGCTTGTCTGTAAGGAGTTTGTACATACGTTCTCCCTGTGACCACGTGGGTTTTCTCCAGGTGCTCCGGTTTCTTCCCGCATTCCACAGACGTGCAAGTTTGTAGGTTAATTGGCCTCTGTAAATTGTCCCTAGTGTGTAGGATAGAACTAGTGTATGGGTGATCGCTGGTCGGTGCGGATTTGATGGGCCAAAGGGCCTAATTTCATGCTGTATATTTAAACAAAAGTAAATGAAACTAAATTACAGCCCTGCTAGTAATAAACACATCTGAAAAATGCTAACTTAACATAGATTCCCCAACCCCAACAAAAATTGATTCCCCCAACCTCGACAAAAAGACTGTGCTTTCACTCTATTCCCATCACAATACCCCTCCTAACAAAGGTGGCAACTATTGTACCTGGATTTTCTTTAACTTCACTTGAATATGCGCAGGAGTCCAAGATCCCTTGGTATCCACAACTGCCGCAGCCGTTTCCACCTGGGGAACAGTTATAATATGGTGTTAGACACACTCACAGGATTAGGGCAGAGGGAGGGGGTTCATGTGGGTGGATTTGTTTAAGTGGAAAATTGCAGCTGCATTATCAGGAACATTGACTCTTCAAAAGAACACAAACTGCTGGAGTAACTCAGTGGGTCAGGCAGATCTCTGGAGAACACAGATGTCTATCTGTGATGAAGTGAACAAATTAAGAAAGAGGGTGATACGATATGGGTAGTCATGGAAAATGAACATTTTTGATTCACAGAGATATTAGCTTAACCCTGGAACTGCCTGCAGTGTAATAAATTTCCTAGCAAACCAAGTGAGTTTAAATAAAACATGACATTTAAGATCAGTCCAGACACCAAGCTCTGGTCGCAAGCCCTGTTTGCTCTCAGGTTCATATTATGAACTGAAGGTAGGCACAAAAGGCTGGAGCAACTCAGCGGGTCAGGCAGCATCTCTGGAGAAAAGGAATAGGTTACGTTTTGGGTCGAGATCCTTCTTCAGACTGAGAGTCGGCGGAAAGGGAAACGAGTGATATAGAGGGTAATATAGAGAGATACAGAACAAAATGAATGAAAGATATGCAAAAAAAGTAAAAAAGTAACGATGATTATGGAAAAGTGGAGCCCACATTGATCCATTATCGGCTGTGGGCTAGGTGATACTAAACCGCCTGACCTGCTGAGTTATTCCAGCTTTTGGTGTCTATCTTTGGTTTAAACCAGCATCTGCAGTTCCTTCCTTCACATTCTAAACTAATGTGGTATGCCAGATTATGAGAGTTGCACTGTAATCTGAAACATACTGATTGAAAGAATTACATAAACTGTTTCAATGTCAAAGCTCCAAAGCGAATCCTTGAAAGGAAACATAATGAGCTATGGGGTGGCGTATGGGATTAAATGGATTGAACAACGGGCCAGATGGTATCTTTCTGCGCTGTGAAATTTTGTGACTCAAATGATGCGAGATCTCATTTCGAGGGGGCATTTAGGATAGGAAGCCGTTCCAGGTGACCCAGCCGCTGTGAGGACTCTCCCGACGCCGGGGCAACACCACCCGGCCAGAATGGCCAGGAACATCGGGCCTCCGTAGAGGCTATAGCAGAGGCCTCAATAGGCCTGACTTTGGGTGAACTGGGGATGGGGACTGGACACTGTGCCTTCCCCCACAGTGGTATCCACTGGTATCCACTGTGGGTGGATGATTTTTTTTTTGTGTGTAAGTTAATATGTTAGTCTGTGTCCAAGATGGCTGTCGGAAGGGAGAGTGGACGCTGGCGCGCTTTAGCTGCCGCTGCTCTCTCTTCACATTGTGTTTTATGAATTTTTGTCTTTGGAGCGATTTCTGTCTTTAATTTGTGTACTGGTGATGTCCTTATTATTTATTTTACTCCGACTATATGTTTTTTCTCTTCTGTTCATTTCTGTAAGGTGTCCTTGAGACTTTGAAAGGCGCCCGAAAATAAAATTTATTATTATTATTATTATTATTTAATAGCAATTTAAGTACAAGGGACTTGTAAGGGGATATGGGGAGTCACAAATGTGATAGAGATAGAGCAATTGATGAAGATAACACAAGAGACCAGTTGATATGACTCATTAATAAATTAATCAATATTCACAGTACTTTAAAGTACCTAGTAAAAAAACTTTGAAGGCAAAACATATTTTAAATCTGCCAGTTATACTTTATGCTGCCTTTGACATCACCTGACCTTTGTCCTATGCTTTTGATATTTGTCCTGGTCCCATTTCTGCTGCAGGTACCTGTTGCTGGCTGGCGCGGTGGGTTGATAATGCCGGTGCATTTTGCTGTCCAGAAATGCGAACACGATCCTGGAGTGCTGGGTTTCCGAATGCTCCAGATGAGATGCGCTCGCCAGTGAGGCAGAGCATTACAGCACATCAAACCAGTCCTGTGGGGTCCTAGTGCCTTGCTGTGCCGACTCTACTGGCGACTATTTGTGTGTCAGCCACAGAAGTACATCTGCAATCACGTGTTGCAATCGCTCCACACGTTTCAATCTCTTACTCCTACAGCAACATTTCTTTCTTCAACTATGATCTTCTTAATCTCCTCTCAGATATGTCCAATCTCTGACTCCTGTCACCCAAAGCGGGGACCCTAGGACCATCTTTGATCGGACTTTACTGGTTTTACCTTACACTAAATGTTTTTCCCTTATCATGTATCTGTACACTGTGAATAGCTTGATTGTAATCATGTATTGTCTTTCCGCTGTCTGGTTAGCACGCAACACAAGCTTTTCACTGTAACTCGGTAAACTAAAAACTAAACTGAAACTGAGTGCTAAATAAATTTAAGCACTGGCATTATTGCCTGGACAGAGGAGTCTTGACAAGTGGCACAGAGGGCAGAGTAGCAAACCAATGTGTTCCCTTTAGATCCACTGGAACAAAGCAATGCCTGTAGATTTCCAGAGGTTATGGACAGAAGTACCTGCTCTTCCCTCGATCCTGATATCTAGAAATATCACCCCTCAGCCTCCCGTGCTCCTAGGAATAAAGTCCTAGTTTGTCCAACAACCCCCTATAACACATGCCCTCAATATCCTCGTAAATATTTTATGCACTCTTTGATTTTCTTGAGATTCTTAAACTGTAAGGTATCTAGCAGAGTAATTCATAGTGATTCAGTAGATTGGATCGGCAGAAATAATTTATTTGCCAGGATACCCAAAATAATTAGAGCTAACTCCTGTGGGGGGCAATGTTTCCACAGTGTGGTGCAAATCTGGAACCTGCTCCTCAAGAAAACTGTGGGTGGCAGACGTTGGTCAAGATTTAGATCAGTAGCTATTTGTTATATAAGGGAGACTTTAGGGATGCACCATGTGGCGGCACGGAGCCAAACGACCAACGGGCCACCCAGAGCAACCTGGCGTGGGGGGGTAAGCCGAGAACGAAGGGGACCCAGCGGTGGGCCGCCAAGCAGAAAGAGGGTTTAAGAAGGAACTGCAGATGCTGGAAAATCGAAGGTACACAAAAATGCTGGAGAAACTCAGCGGGTGAGGCAGCATCTATGGAGTGAAGGAAATAGGCAACGTTTTGGGCCGAAACCCTTCTTCAGCAGTCTGAAGAAGGGTTTTGGCCCGAAACATTGCCTATTTCCTTCGCTCCATAGATGCTGCTGCACCTGCTGAGCTTCTCCAGCATTTTTGTGTACCAAGCAGAAAGAGGGACCTGGCTGGGCGCCACCAAGAACAAGGAGGGACCCGGTGGGGGGGGAAGCCGAGAACGAAGAAGGATGCGGTGGGGGGGGCCGCCAAGCACAAAGAAAGACCCGGGTGGGGGTGGGGGGGGGGGGGGAGAGACGCCTAGAACAAAGAGAGGCCCAGCGGACCCTCGTGACCGCGGCCACATGCGGCGGCAGGCCTGGTTTGCTGCTGCGAGAAGACTGTACAAAGAAGTTTTGAATCTTTATCGGCGCCAGAAACGAGGCGACTCTTTGTGTGCGGCCTAGGTGAAGTCCGCTGTATGATTTTGAACTGTGCATTTGACCTTTTTCCAACTCAACGATTGTGTCACATTTTACAAGTCTTGGTAACTGAACTATAAAGAAAATTTACCTCGGGCATAGGGAAAAGGAGTGCAAAAAAACACTGCCATCGCATTCACTCTGAGATGGCCCATGATTAGTTATTAACTGAAATGCGTAATCACCGTGGAGAAGTCAGTTGTCCATTTTTCCCTCATTGAGATGAATTAATGACCAGTGGGAAATTGGAGAGCAATGAGTTTATTGGTCATAGATTAACAAGATGGCACAGAACATATGGAGGGAGTAGTTCTGATGCACCACATACAAAACTGGTTCTGGTGAACAACACCAACATGTTAACTGTTTCTTGCTCCACAGAAGCTGCCTGACCTGTTGAGTCTTTCCTCCAGCCACAGTACTTTGCTTGCAATATGTTTGCTATTGTTCGAGTGGCTCTTCAAAGGGGAAGAACTTTGGATTAAATCTTCCACGCAACAGCACTTCCGACAATAGTTTTAAATGTCACACTCCACTTCCCATAATCAGACAACTCACAGGTAATTTTGTAAATACTGTCAACGTCACCTCCTCTCCAATGGTATTTGGACCAGCATCCCTACAGCATCCAAGCCAATAGTTTAGTCTAGTTTAGAGATAGCATGGAAACAGGCCCTTCAGCCTACTGAGTCCACGCTGACCAGCAATCCCGCCAAACTAACGCTCTCCTGCACACACTAGGGACAATTTACAATTACACCAAGCCAGTTAACCTACAAACCTGTACATCTTTGGAGTGTGGGAGGAAATCGGAGATCCCGGAGAAAACCCACGCAGGTCAGGGGGAAAACGTACAAACTTCATACAGACAAGCACCCGTATTCAGGATCGAACCCAGGTCTGCTGCGCTGTTAGACAGCTGTGCCACCCTACTGACTATTTCAACTCTTTGTGTCAGCTGTAGACATCAAGGAGTTCATTCCAAGAGATCTTCAGAGATCCCCGAATATGGCAGCACAGATGATTATAAGGTGGTGAAGAAAGCCTGTGGGATGTTTGTCTTTGCTGACTGTGGAATAAAACATAAGAACTGGAACATCATGTTCAGTTTAATAAAACATTGGTTAGGCCGCACCTGGAGTACTATGTGCAGTAGTGGTTGCCACAACATTTCTGTAGAAATGCCACGTCCTTTCATGGAGAGGGTGCATAGGAGATTCACCAGGATACTGCCTGAATGCACTATTATGGTTATAAGGAATTACGCTTGGTTTGTATTCCCTGGAGCGGAGGAAGATGAACGATAACTCGACACAAGGAATGTAACATTTAGTTTAGTTTAGAGATACAGCATGGAAACAGGCCCTTCGACCCACCAGGTCCATGCTGACCATCGATCACCCGTTCATGGTAGTTCCATGTTATCGCACTTTCTCATCCATTCCCTACACACTGGGGACAATTTACTCAGGCCAATTAACCAACAAACCCATATGTCACAGGGAGAATGTGCAAACTCCACACAGACAGCAGCCGAGGTCAGGTTCCAACCCGGGTTTCTGATACTGTGAGGCAGCAGCTCTACCAGCTGTGCCACCCATGACGGCATTACAGCTGGTGACGAAGGGGGATAGATAGTAAAAATCATTTCCCCATGGTGGATGTGTCTAAGGCAAGAGGTTACAGGTTTAACATAAAAAGAAAATGGTTCAGAGGGCATCTGAGAAGTATTTTTTTCACACAGTGATCGGAGTCTGGAACGTGCTGTCTGAAAAGGTGATGAAGGCGGAGACTCTCACAACATTTAATAAGCATCTGGACACGTACTTGACCGTCAAGGCATAGAAGGCTATGGATCTAATACAGGTCAATGGGGTTAGTGTAGATAGGTTCAAAGCATGCCATGAACATGGTGGGCTGAACTTATGACAATAAGTGTGTTATTTAAACAGTTAGATTGATTGCACTCTTTTGTGCTTTATTGGAGTCATTTGCCAGTTTGCATTTATTACCTGTTTTTCCCACTTTGTTTCTGTACTGAATGGTTCTATAACTATGACTCCATGGCCTAAGAAAATCCCACATTGCTCCCATGTTTTTGTTTTCTGACTTGTTTCCCACAATATCTTGACTTTATACGGGAACTCTAATCTTCTCCTTGTGCTTCTTGTGCGTGGTAGTGGAAAGATTGGTGAAAACAGGGCCGCGACGTGAACGCCCTTTCCTTGACCCCAGGTACTTTAATAGAGTCTGATATCCTGAAACATTTTAGGGACAGCACAGTGGCGCAGTGGTAGAGTTGCTGCCTTACAATGCCAGAGACTCGGGTTCGATCCCAATCTATACGGAGTTTGTAAGTTCTCCCTGTGACCACCTGGGTTTTCTCCAGGTGTTCTGGTTTCCTCCCATATTGCAAAGACATGCAGGTTTGTAGGTTAATTGGATTCCGAAATGATCCCTCGTGTCTCGGATAGTACTAGTGTACGGGTGATCAATGATCGACGTGGAGTCTGTGGGCTGAAGAGCCTGTTTTCACGCTATATCTCTCTAAAACTTTAACCAGTGATAAGAGTCATTGAGCTACCCAGCCATTTGGCCCAACTCATCCCTGTCGATCACGATCAACTAAACATTGTCAATCCATATAAATAATATTTGATAAGGCAGCAAATATTTAGTCAGAAAGATAGGTTTTAAAGGAGTGTCCTAAAAGGGTTAAACTTGGAGGTCATAGAATCATAGTCATACAGCGTGGAAACAGGCAGAACTTGCACACTGACCAACATGTCCCATGCACACTAGTCTCGTACTAGTCGCAGACGTGCCCAATTTTAGATTAATTGGCTTCTGGAAATTGTCCCTAGGGTGTAGGATAGTATGGAGTGCTAGTGTGCGGGGATTGCTGGTTAGTGCGGACTCCGTGGGCCGAAGGGCCTGTTTCCATGCTGTATCTCTAAACTAAACTAAACTAAATGGTCCAAAACCTTTGACCAAGCATTTGGTCACTTGCTCTAAAGTCAACCATTGCCTCAGTGTCAATATTCTGCTTGAAACTCCCCTGTCTGTCTGACTACACAAGTGTACAGGCACTGATGAATGCAAGTCATTGACATATTGTATAGTTGGACCTCTTACAACTTCCTTTCTCCTTGATGTTAAATGCAGTGTCTAAATTCCAATATTCTGTCTAGTTGTAGAGTCCAAAATCTGCACCAAGTCAGCACTAGGACACAGAGATCTTCAGCTCTTGTTGCAAGAGATTTGATCCTGCTGACGCATTGATTGTGTGTCTGTAGGTGTCTCGGTTTCTATGGCACGAGTTAATTTTCCCCTTCAATGGTTTTTAGTCTTTGAAAGTATTTCCCAGTTTTTGAACATAGCTATAGCAACCGAGGACTCCCAGGGATTAATAGTCTTCATGGCATTGGTAATAAGTATGTTATCTAAACAGTTAGATTGACTGTTCTCCTTTGTTCTTTATTAGAGTCATTTGTCAGTTTGCATTTATTACCTGTTTTTCCCACCTTATTGACAACACATCTACTTTTAGTTTAGTTTTGAGATGCAGCGCGGAAACAGGCCCTTTGGCACATCAATTCCGTGCCAACCAGCGATCCCCACATATTAACACTATCCTACACGCACTAGGGACAGTTATTACATTTATCAAGCCAGTTTAGCTACATACCTGTACGTCTTTGGAGTGTGGGATGAAACCAAAGATCTCGGAGAAAACCCATGCGGTCATGGGGAGAATGTACAAACTCTGTACAGACAGCACCCGCAGTCAGGATCAAACCTGGGTCTTGAGCGCTGCAAGTGCTGTAAGGCAGCAACGCTACCGCTGCACCACCGTGTCGCCATAACTTGGCGGGCACTGCAAGTTTTTTGTCCACTTCAAAAGTCATAGGAGCATAGAAACATAGAAAATAGGTGCAGGAGTAGGCCATTTGGCCCTTCGAGCCTGCACCGCCATTCAATGTGATCATGGCTGATCATCCAACTCAGTATCCTGTACCTGCCTTCTCTCCATTCCCCCTGATCCCTTTAGCCACAAGGGCCACATCTAACTCCCTCTTAAATATAGCCAATGAACTGGCCTCAACTACCTTCTGTGGCAGAGAATTCCAGAGATTCACCACTCTGTGAAAAATGAGCAGAATTAGACCATTCAGCCCATCAAGTCTTCTCTGCCATTCAATCATCACTGATCTATCTTTCCCCTCAACCCCATTCTCTTGCCTTCTCCCCATAACCTTTGATACCCTTACCAATCCAGAATCTGTCAACCTGCGCTTTAAACATATCCAATGACTTGCCACAGCCACCTGTGGCAATGAATTCCACAGACTCATCACCCTCTGCCTGTGACAAAACAAATTCCTCCTCAGCTGTTATGTGAAAAAGTGAAGTGAAAGATTTAATAGGAACCTGAGGGGTAACTTTTTCAGACAAAGGGCAGAGTGTGTATGGAATTAGCTGCCGGAGGAGTTAGTTGAGGGGGGTACCATCGCAACGTTTAAGAAACATTTAGACAGGTCCATGATAGGACAGCTTTAGAGGGATGTGGGCCAAATGCAGGCATGTGGGAAGTATAGATAGGACATATTGGACAGTGAAGGCAAGTTGGGCCGAAGGACCTGTTTCCAAGCTGTATAACTCAATGACTTGGATTTGTATATGGTCTTGTTTATTCTAAGTAACTGTTATTTTTTTAATGAGGAGCAGCTACTGTTATGTGAGTTGTGAATCTGTGGAATTCTCTCAGAGGGCGGTGGAGGCCGGTTCTCTGGAAACTTTCAAAAGAGAGCTAGATAGGGCTCTTAAAGATAGCGGAGTCAGGGGATATGGGGAGAAGGCAGGAACGGGGTACTGATTGTGGACGATCAGCCATGATCACATTGAATGGCGGTGCTGGCTTGAAGGGCCGTATGGCCTACTCCTGCACTTATTGTCTATTGACATCTAACTTCAAATAACCCTTGCTTTCCCTCTCTCTCCATCCCCTCCACCTTCCCACCACTCTCCCACTGATTACATTTTATCTCTGTTTGCTTTGCTGTCACCTTCTACTAGCTAACAATGATCTATTCTACATTTTCCTTTACTTCACATATCTTTTGTTGTCTCGTTTTCACACCTGACCCTTCCATATCTCTGTGTCTCCCTCTCAGTCTGACTCTGTCTGAAGAAGGGTCTCGACCTGGAACGTCACATTGATGTCACTCCAGAGATGCTGCCTGTCCCGCTGAGTTACTCCAGCATGTTGAGTCTATCGTCGGTTTAAACGAGCGTGTGCAGTTCCTTCCCACACACATTAGCTCTGAGGGTCTCCGCTGGTCCCAGGCTTCGGCCGCCTGCTGGGCCCGGTTACCATGACAGCGGAGCGGCGGTCACGTGGGGTGGCTGGGCGGGATATCGGCGCCAACCCGCCCCCTCACGGCTCCTCCCGCTGACGCCGCCCAGTCCGGCTCCGGTCCGGGACCATCATGAGAGGCCGAATGTCCGCCCGGGAACGGGAGCCGCTGCTGGAGGCGGAGGCCGGCGACGACCAGGATGCTGCCCGAGGTAAGGGCGCGAACCCCGGGCTCCTCAGCGGGCTCCATCACCTCCTACCGCCTCCTCCCTCCTCCCTCCTCCCCTCATCCCCTACCCCTCCACTCCACTCCTTCCCCCTCTCCCACTCCCCTCTACTCTCCCCCTCACCCCTTCTCCCTACCCCCCGCCCTCCCCCCTGCTCCTCCCACCCCTCCTCCCCTCCCCTCCTACCCTCCCCCTCTCCTCCCCTACCCTCCCCCTCTCCTCCCCTCCCCCCCCTCCCCTCCCTCTCCCCCCCCCTCCCCTCCCTCTCCCCCCCCTCCTCTCCCCCCCTCCTCTCCCCCCCCTCCTCTCCCCCCCCCTCCTCTCCCCCCCCTCCTCTCCCCCCCCCTCCTCTCCCCCCCCCTCCTCTCCCCCCCCTCCTCTCCCCCCCTCTCCCCTACCCCCTCCTCCTCCCTACCCCCTACCCTCCTCCCCCTCCTCCACTCCCCTACCCCCCCCTCTCCATTCCCTCCCCCCCCCTGGCTCCTGGGTCACGACCCCTGCCACCCTCCCCTAGCGATTGACCTGTTGTCTCTCGTCCCTAAGGGTCGACCCATGCCCCTGCCGCCCTCCCTGGAGTGTGATCCCCTGCCCCCCCTCCTCTCCCTGCTACTTGATCCCTTGCCTCCACTCCCTGCTGCTTGACTCTGTCCCGTTGGTCGACCCCTGCCACCCTCCCCTGGTGATCGCCCCCTTTGCCCCCTCTCACGATGGCTCGATTTACTGCCCCCCTTCCCCTACGCTCGCATTACACCTCCCCTGCCTAGGGGACCAACCCCTGCCCTCCTTCGGGCACAGGGTGAACTGGTCAGGGTAACCTGCCCCTGGTATAGATGAGGAAGGAGATACAAGGAGCTGTAGGTGCTGGTTTATTTTTTTAAATGGCATGGAGTAACTTAGTGGGTCAGACAGCATCCCTGGAAAAGCTGTGGGTCCTGACCTGAAGTGTCACTTATCCTTATTCTCCAGAGATGCTGCCTGACCTGCTGAGATACTGCTGTATTGGCAAAAGGAATTTCACTACATCTAGGTGTATGTGACAATAAATCAACCTTTGAACCTTTGAACCTTGTGTCTGACAAGGAGGGAGATGTGGAAAGTCTTTTTCATTCACTAATGTTATGTTGTATAGAGATGGCAGGAACTGAATTACGATGCCTTCAAATGGGAACTGAGAGAATTATTTGCAGAATTGTGGTGAAAGAGCAAGGAAGTGAGACCAAGTAGTTTGTTCTTTTTCGGGGCCATCAAAGACTTGATGGGGCAGATTATCTCTTTCTGTGATGTAACAGTTCTATGATTCTATATTATGTCTCATCAGCCTGGAACATAGAACAGTACAGCATAGGAACAGGCCCTTCGGCCCACAATGTCTGTGCCAAACATGATGCTAAATTAAACTAATCTCCTCTGCCTGCACGTGATCCAGATCCCTCTGTTCCCTACATATCCATGAGCCTATCTAAAAGCTTCTTAAATGCCACTGTAGTACATGCCTCTCCACCACCTCTGGTAGCACGTCTGATATTGTGGAAAATTTCTCTGAGTCCAGGGATCAAAAGGATGGCTATTCTCCTCAGTCACCCAAAGAGTTGTAGCGTCTTTCTGGTCGTCGCTGGATTTTCAACATGTTCAAAAATTTTCGCCGACAGTGGGTTGATGCCAATAAGCGTATCTTGACTTCTGACATAGATGCTGTCGCAGGTTGTAGCCAGGTGACATAGGCTGTCGCCGGTGCTGACTTCGGTGAATTCCATTGGCGACCACCTACGTCAACCTACAACTGGCGACTGAGTTGTCTTCAGTTGTCGCTGACAGGGTCGTTCCTTGTCGTAGCATGTCGCAGGTGGACGTAGGTTGACTTCGGTTGTCGTAGGTTGTCGCCTGTGTGGTCGTAGGTTGTCTTAGATGTGGTCGTAGGTGGACGTCCTAATGGGTTGTCGGTAGCTTGCCGTAGCTAGGTGGTAGGTTGTTGTAGCTTGTCATAGATATTGTCGCGGGGGGAATCCAGTCGCCGGTTTTTCGGCGACCTGCTACGACTATGACAGTCGCTGGCAGTCGCCTAATAAAGTCGAACAAGTGGGACAGGCCCTTAATGTTCACCATAACTAGTGCTGGGCTCTGATATCCCGGTATATTCCGAGCACTTCCTTTATTTCTTATTGATTTATCTTTCTGCAAAAGCAAGTAGAAAATGACCCATTTTCTCTTTCTGTGATGTAACAGTTCTATGTTTCTATATTCTGTCTCATCAGCAAGTAGAAAATGACCCCTGAAAAGGACGCGAGCTTCAGGCGACAATCAGTGGGAGCCATCACTTGTTGCAATAGATGATGGTGGTCGCAGAATTAGCTCGGGATACTTCCAGTTTCCAGTCCCGTGACGTGGCCCCTCCCTTGTTAAAAAGCATGTTGTGGACTTTGATATAAGCCACAGCTGACAGTTAAGATAATTTATGTAAATAGAAAGGAAACATAAAGCCATATCGCTATTCAGTGGTTTCTCCCAGTGTAATCAATGGCGAGGGTTAAGACATTGGGTCTAAAATTGCTTCAAGGTATGTCAGAAAATGACAAAAGCCCGTAAAACTGATTTAAGGGCCTGTCCCACGAGCATGCGACTGCATGCGGCGAGCGCGACCAAACTGGAAGCGGGGGCTGCGCGGAGGTCGAGTGATCCCGTACGAGTTGACGAGAAGTTCGAGCGAAGGCGTACCCCGTCAAGACGCTGCGTACGGCGACAAGACGTTGCGTACGGCGTCGAGGCGGTGCGTACGGCTTCAATGCGGCTGCGTGCCGGCAGGCCGTTGCCGCGCAGAATTTTTGGACAGTGTCACTTTTTCGGAGCCCCGTGCGATGTCGGGACCAGCTCCGCACAGCTCCATACGGCTCCGGCGATCGAAGTGGGACCGGCCCCGCGAGGCCGTACGGATCAAGCAACCTCGTTAGGTCGCGCTTGCCGCATGCAGTCGCATGCTCGTGGGACAGGCCCTTTAATCTAGATCTGGAAATTTCGTGACACAAGTATCATGAAACTGCTTTAGTCAGGATATTTTCAAATATAAATATGAATTATAGCTTTAAATAAGTCGGGCGTCAATATATTTTCAGTGTATTCTAGTGATTACATTGTGGACACATGAATGTGAGTCTCCAGCAGGTTTTTAATCCCAATCCTACCCAATCTACACTACTTTGGTTCGCTACTCCCATGCAAAGTAAAATATTACAATTACCATGTATATCGTGGAGCTTGTTGAAGGAAAAGAGAATATATTTTAATGAGGCACTTTCTCGTGTTCCTCAGCAGTCTGTATGCAAAACCTGTCCCCCCCCATTCATAGTCAGCATGTGACTTGTTTGCCTATTCTATCATCGTGTGAGGATTGTGTTTGATGTACTGATCTTTATCAGCCACTGGCCGCCCTCTGTAAATAGCTGAAAGGGCAGGTAATGTTTGGAGACAGTGATGAAGCATGGAAACAGGCCCCTCGGCCCAACTTGCCCACACTGGCCAACATGCCTCATCTTCACTAGTCCCACCTGCCTACATTTGGCCCACATCCCTCTAAACGTTTCCAATCCATGCACCTTGCTATTTGTGTCTACCTGTCCAAATGTTTTTTTAAACATTGTGATAGTCCCTGCCTCAACTACCTCCTCCGGCAGCTTGTTCCGTACACCTTCTACCCCTTGTGTAAAAGAAGAAAAGTAGCCCCTCAGTTTTATATTGAATTGCTCCCTCTCACCTAAAACCTATGTCCTTTGGCTCTTGATTCCTCTAATCTGGGTTAAAGACTATGTGCATTTACCCTGTCTATTGTAGAGTTATAAAGCTTGGAAACAGGCCCTTCGGCCCAACTTGCCCTTCTATACTGGTCCCACCTGCCGCGTTTGGCCAGTATCATCCTGTACGCCTTTGGAGTGTGGGAGGAAACCGGAGAAAACCCACGGGGTCACAGGGAGAATGTACAAACTCTGTACAGACAGCACCCATAGTCAGGATCGAACCTGCTATAAGTCAGCAATTACTGTCTCTGTGCCACCGTTCTGCCCAAATTGATGGCATTCTCATCATTGCAGTTGCCTTCCCTTATTTAAAAAATGTCTTGTTGACTGATATATGTCACAGCTGATAGATAAAATAATTTATGCAAATAGAAAGCAAACACAAAGCCATATAGATAAACAGTGGTTTCCCCCAGTGTAACCAAGGGATAGTTAAGGCATTACATGTAAAATATGCTTAAAAGTATGTCAGAAAATGGCAAGAGCCATGTAAAACAGATTTCGTGATACGTATCATGAAATTGCTTTATAGATACATAGAAAATAGGTGCAGGAGTAGGCCATTCGGCCCTTCGAGCCTGCACCGCCATTGAATATGATCATGGCTGATCATCCAAATCAATATCCCATACCTGCCTTCTCTCCATACCCCCTGATCCCTTTAGCCACAAGGGCCACATCTAACTCCCTCTTAAATCTAGGGTTAGATTGAACTGGCCTCAACTACCTTCTGTGGCAGAGAATTCCACAGATTCACCACTCTGTAAAAAATGATTTTCTCATCTCGGTCCTAAAAGACTTCCCTCTTATCCTAAAACTGTGACCCCTTGTTCTGGACTTCCCCATTCGGCCCTTCGAGCCACCATCACCATTCAATATGATCATGGCTGATCATCTAAAATCAGTACCCCGTTCCTACTTTTTCCCCATATTCCTTGATTCCTTTAGCCCTAAGAGCTGTATATCTAAAGTCTAAAGTCTAATTGGATAGTCAAGGAACCACCTACTCTCCCAAGTGCCCATAAACAATTATACAACATTATTTTTGAATAGGATGTGTAGGAAAGAACTGCAGATTTAATACAGACGCAAAATACTGGAGTAACTCTTGAAAGCATCCAGTGAATTGGCCTCCATTGCCTTCTGTGGCAGAGAATTCCACAGATTCACAACTCTCTGGGTGAAGAAGTTTTTCCTCATCTCAGTCCTAAATAGCCTACTGCTTATTCTTAAACTGTGGCCCCTGGTTCTGGACTCCCCCAACATCGGGAACATTTTTCCTGCATATTGCCTGTCTAATCCTTTAAGAATTTTATATGTTTCTGTAAGATGCCCACTCATCCTTCTAAATTACAGCGAATACAAGCCCAGTCGACCCATTCTTTCATCATACGTTAGTCCCGCCATCCCGGGAATTAACCTGGTGAACCTATGCTGCACTCCCTCAATAGCAAAAATGCCCTTCCTCAAATTAGGAGACCAAAATTGCAATACTCCAGGTGCGGTCTCACCAGGGCCCTGTACAACTGCAGTAGGACCTCTTTGCACCCGGAGGAAACCCACATGGTCACAGGGAGGACATGCAAACTCCACGTAAATGGTCCCTGAGGACAGGATCAAACCTGGGTCTCTGGCACCGTGCAGCAGCAGGTCTACCAGGTGCGCCATTGTCGTGCTCTTTGTCGAGATTTTCAGGATCCTCGTGTGAATATCAGCAACCAGTTCTCTTGCTTCAACCACATTAATGCTAAGATCCAAGAAAGCACAGCAACGCCTCTACTTCCTCTGAAGCCTCAGGAAATTTGGCATGTCCCCAATGACGCTTACCCAATCTACAGATGTACTATAGAAGTGATTCTAACTGGATGCATTTCAGCTTAGAGTAGCAACTGGTCTCCAAGACTGTATCCACACTGAGTAATGTGGGTGTGAAAGTCAGAGATGTGAGCCCAAGGGCAAAGCTGTTATAGAATTAAATATGTAGGAAGGAAGTGCAGATGCTGGTTTAAACCGCAGATTGACACGAAAGGCTGGAGTAAGTCAGCGGGACAGGCAGCATTTCTGGAGAGAAGGAATGGGTGATGTTTCGGGTCGACCTGAAACGTCACCCATTCCTTCTCTCAAGAGTTGCTGCCTGACCTATAGAATTAAATGCACCTGGATTATTACATAAATACATCTGATCATTGCAGCAACAGTCATGTTGTGGATTGAACCATCAGGTGATTTTGTCAATGATATATAGTTTTTTTTCATTTCTATCCTGCTTGAATCTTCACGTTGTTTATTAATGATTTGGATAAGGGGATTGAAGACTTGGTGGCCAAGGTTGCAGATGATGCTAATATAGGTGGAGGGGCAGGCAGTGTAGAGGAAGCAAGGATTTGGGCAGGGCAGGAGAGTGGGCAGAGAAGTTGCAGATCAAATTCAGTATAGCAAAGTCTTCTTCTCCTTCTTGCGTATGGCATGCACAGCCTAAAGCTGTAGGACAACTTGTTCTTTTTGATCTTATTTGACTGTGCAATGTGACGGTTGATTGCATTCGTCAAAACAGGTGCAAAGGGACTTTTGTTGCAGGACTCCCAAAAAGTTAATTTGCAAGTCAAATCGTTAGTAAGGAAGGCAAATTCAATGCTAGCATTTATATCAAGAGGACTGGTATACAAAAACACAGATGTAATGCTGAGGCTCTATAAAGCGCTGGTCAGGCCGAATTTGGAGTACTGTGAGCAAATTTGGGCCCCATATCTGAGGAAGGATGTGCTGGCTCTGGAGAGGGTCTCTGTTTACTAGAATGATCCCAGGAATGAGTGGGTTCGCATATGATGAGTGTTTGACAGCACTGGGCCTCTACGGAAATTTAGAAGGTTGAGGGGGGACCTCATTAAAACTTACAGAATAATGACAGGCATTGATAGAGTGGATGTGGAGAGGATGTTTCCACTGGTGGGAGAGTCGAAGACCGGAGGTCATAGCCTCAGAATTAAAGGGCGCTCTTTTAGGAAGGAGGTGAGGAGGAACTTCTTTAGTCAGAAGGTAGTTAATCTGTGGAACTCATTCCCACAGATGTCTGTGGAGGCCAAGTCAGTGGATATTTTTAAAGCAGAGCCAGACAAATTCTTGATTAGAACGGGTGCCAAGGGTTATGGGGAGAAGGCAGGAAAATGGGATTAGGAGGCAGAGATCAGCCATGATTGAATGGCGAAGTGGACTCGATGGGACGAATGGCCTAATTCTACTCGTATACCCTGTGGAACTAGTAACCTTGCCGTTTATTTCCCAACAGAACATCTGACATCAGAAATGTAGATTTGATTTGTATTTAAATTTTCTCTCTCCAGGTAACTGGAATTTCTGGTTTATATGTCAACAGGTATAAATACTCTTACTAACAGCCTGCTTCTCACAGTATCGGTATTGTTTCTGTTGCTCAAGGCATATGTGAACAACAAGAATTTAATACACATCACCTGGAGTTTTGATCTTCGAGTTCTGCTGTTTCTTTGCCCTGGGCATGAGCACCTCCTCAAATTTTCCCCCTCTCGCTCTCTCTCTCTCCTTCTCTCTCTCTCTCTCTCTCTCTCTCTTTCTCTCTCTCTCGCTCTCTCCTCCCTCCTCCCTTAAATTACTCCTTGTTAAATTTACTTCTTCATCACCCTGGGTCATTATCCTCCGACCTTCTCCTCTTTTGTCTAGTTTTTGCCCCCTCTAGTATACCTCTGCCTTTGAGTGTAGCCGCTTTGCCTTTTGCACGAATATGCCTGGTGACGGAATGACTTCTTCACTTCCAGGAGAAACCCACGAACAGTATGAACTGGAAATGACCGATGTTCAGGAGAGCAGCTATGTTGCACTGACCTTCGAAGAAGCAGTCAAAGAAACTGGTAAAGACTCAATGTTAACTTTGTCTCGTGTAATATCAAAGATTGACACAAAATGCTGGTGTAACTCAGCTGGTCAGACAGCATCTCTGTAGAAAAAGAATAGATGGCACTAGAGGGCAGCACGGTGGCGCAGCGGTAGCGTTGCTGCTTTACAGCGCTTGCAGCGCCGGAGATCTGGGTGCTGTCTGTACGGAGTTTGTACGTTCTCCCCGTGACCGCGTGGGTTTTCTCCGAGCTCTTTGGTTTCCTCCATCGACTCGAAAAATCGACTGTATCTTTACCTCCACAGACACTGTTTGACCCACTGAGTTCCAGCAATATGTGTTTTTGTTTCAGACTGCAGCATCTGCAGTTCCTCGTGGCTCCAATGAATTGTGAGAGCTGGGATATCTCTTGCTGAGCATCGCGAGTCTATTTCTGTGCTTTGTGCATTATTTCTATTGGAAAACCTCTCTTTATTTTTACAGGTTTTGGAACATTCCACATGTTGCTGTTGGTTATCTGTGGCTGGGCAAACGCTAGTGATGCCATTGAAATTCTGTGCGTGTCCTTCCTGCTTCCCACTGCCCGCTGTGACCTGCACCTTGGCACAGGCGAGATGGGTTGGCTTACAGCAAGCATCTTCCTAGGTAATTTTCCAGCTTTTGTCTATTGAGCTTAATCTGACACCAGCTCCAAGGGCTATACACAAAGGTAACAATCTGCAGAGTGATGGGGAGATTACTAACCTGGTTCATCTACATCCTTGGTGTGTCTTAAAGTACTTTGCATAAATGATAGTGGTGCAGCTGGTAGAGCTGTTGCCTCAGAGACCCAGGTTCGATCTTGACCTCGGGTGCTGTATGTGTGGAGTTTGCACGTTCTCCCTGTGATCTTGTGGGTTTTACTCCAAGTGCTCTGGTTTCCTCCAACATCCCAAACACATGCGGGCTTGTAGGTTAATTGGCCTCAGTGTGTGTGTAGAGTGGATGAGAAAGTTGGATAACATAGAACTAGTGTGAACAGGTGATCCATGGTCACTGTGGACTCAGTGGTTACATACTGTATCTCTAAGTAAGTATCTAAATTTGAAATTACCATACAAAAAGTACAACAGTGAATTTATGCATATCACATTCACGCAAGTTGTATATAATGACTGGGCTTCAGGCTAGCTAGGACACTGAGCAAATTTCCTCTGCTGCTCAATGATATAATACAAATGGGACTTTAGACAATAGACAGTAGGTGCAGGAGTCGGCCATTCGAGCCAGAACCGCCATTCAATGTGATCATGATCAGTACCCCATTCCTGCCTTCTCCCCATATCCCCTGACTCCACTATCTTTAAGAGCCCTATCGAGCTCTCTCTTGAAAGTATCCAGAGAACTGGCCTCTACCGCCCTCTGAGGCAGACTTTCTATGCTTCTCTGTGGAAAAAGACATTGGTTAAAGGGGCCTGATCCAAAATTTCACCTATCCATGTCCTTCAGAGATGTTGACTTACTCCAGTACTTTTGTGATTTAAAAAAAAAATTTAAACCAGCACCATTTTCTTGTTTGATGTCTCATTGAAAGGGTGGCGCTTTCAACAATGCAGCAATATTCTTCCGCCCTATCGGCCATCCTAATTTCTTGCTGTACCTCCATGCTCAGTCCCTTGTGTATCATGTGAAGGGTTCCGGTTCTCTTTGCACCTCAACGTTTGGTCGCCTCTATAGTGTATATAGGGCATAGGAACAGGCCGTAGGGTCTATGCTGAACATGATGTACTCCACTTGAAATAATTAAGAAAGAACTGCAGATGCTGGAAAAATCGAAGGTAGACAAAAATGCTGGAGAAACTCAGCGGGTGAGGCAGCATCTATGGAGCGAAGGAATAGGTGACGTTTTGGGTCACCTATTCCTTCGCTCCATAGATGCTGCCTCACCCGCTGAGTTTCTCCAGCATTTTTGTCTACCCACATGAAATAATGATCTTTTTTCATTCTTCCTTCAAAATGGATAACTTAACTTTTTCCCAAATTGTACTTCATCTGTCATTTTCTTGCCTGCTCACTTAAACTGTCCATATTCCGTTGGAGGCTCTTTGTGGACTACTTTGCAAATTGGCAATCCATTCAACATTGCCTCATCAGCATTACTGACAATGCTACACTCTGTTCCTTCTTCCAAGTCATTAATACAGATTGCATTTGTTAAATGCGCAGGTTCCACTACCGAATGCCAAGTTGAAAAAATAATCCATTTAGCCAGAAGGGATTGGACAATGCCAGTGGTGCTGGCTGAGAGACGGGTGGTGAGAGATTTGTTAATGCCAGCTCATCTGTCTGATAGTTGAGAGGTGTTGCAGGGGAGGTTCACCAGAAAAAGCTCTTCACTGTACCTCGGTACACATGACAATAATTCACACTTTTTCACACAGGGACAATATAGACAATAGACAATAGGTGCAGGGGTAGGCCATTCGGCCCTTCGAGCCAGCACCGCCATTCAATGTCATCATGGCTGATCATCCCCAATCAGTACCCCGTTCCTGCCTTCTCCCCATATCCTCTGACTCCAATATTTTTAAGAGCCCTATCTAGCTCTCTCTTGAAAGCATCCAGAGAACCAGCCTCCACTGCCCTCTGAGGCAGAGAATTCCACAGACTCACCACTCTCTGTGAGAAAAAGTGTTTCCTCGTCTCTGTTCTAAATGGCTTACTCCTTATTCTTAAATTGTGGCCCCTGGTTCTGGACTCCCCCAACATCGGGAACATGTTTCCTGCCACTAGCGTGTCCAAAACCTTAACAATCTTATATGTTTCAATGAGATATCCTCTCATCCTTCTAAACTCCAGAGTGTACAAGCCCAGCTGCTCCATTCTCTCAGCATATGACAGGAGTTATGAGTCTGTGGAATTCTCTGCCTCAGAAGGCGGTGGAGGCCGGTTCTCTGGATGCTTTCAAGAGCTAGATAGAGCTCTGAAAGATAGCGGAGTCAGGGGATATAGGGAGAAGGCAGGAACTGATTGTGGATGATCAGCCATCATCACATTGAATGGCGGTGCTGGCTCGAAGGGCTGAATGGCCTACTCCTGCACCTATTGTCTATTGTCTAAAACTATAATGCTGCATGGATTAGAGGGTGTTATCTATAAGGGGAGGTTGGACAGACTTGGAATGCCAGAGGTTGAGGGTAGACCTGTTAGAAGTATATAAAATTCTGAGTGGGGTAGACATTCAGAATGTTTTTCCCAGGGGGGAGATGTCAAGGACTGGAGGGCATAGCTCTAAGGTGAGAGGGGCAACATTTAAAGGAGATACGTAAAGTAAATGATCTTACACTGAGAGTGATGGGTGCATGGAACGTGCTGCCAGGGATTGTGCTGGAGGCAGATATGATAGGGGCATTTAAGAAGCTTCTAGATAGGCACCTGATAAAAGCAGGGAATGGGGGAATATGGATCACGTGTAGGCAGCGGAGATTAGTTTAACTTGGTGTCATGTTCGGCAGGGACAATGTGGGTCGAGCCTGCTCCTGTGCTGTACTGTTCTATGGGATGGAAATAGAGGGAGAAACAAAATATTCTGAGATGTAGACCACAACAGTGCTGCTGATCTTCATTGAACTATTGAGAATTTCCCACATTTTCTGTTTTCATTTAAGGTTTGAAGCATGTGCATTTTGATTTTGCCTTTTCGATGACAGAAGTCTTTTTCCACTTAATGTTTACCTTTCCTACCACTTTTTACTGTTTTTTCTCCTTATGATAATAATAATAATAATAATATATTTTATTGTCATTGCACATAAGCGCAACGAGATTTGGATATAGATTTGTCATAACTTAAATCTATATTACTAAAAGTCTGTTCTTGACCGGTTTTGGCTTTCTGTGCTGCGATTTCCGAGAGTACGCCGCCACCTACGGCCGTCATTTTTGGCCACCTCGCTCAGAGCCCCCCTCCGCCGCATGTGTGCCGAGGATTTTTCCCGTCGATGAAAATTGACAGAGATATTAATGTTTTTACAAAATTCCCATTCTCTCTGCTGCCCCAGCTGGAGGGAGGGGGAGGGACTATAAAACCAGGAAGTGGTGTGCCTCAATCAGTCTCTGCAAGTGGTGTGCCTCAATCAGTCTCTGCAAGTGGTGTGCCTCAATCAGAGCTCTGAATGACACTGACAAATGTCGACAGCACTGTGAGTACCCTTCATTTGGTTTGAAAATGAAAATATGGTTAGAGGTAAAAAAGCACTGCCTGCAAATGGTTGTTTGGGTTTGGGTTGAAATAAAAAGGCACTCTCTCTCCCCCCCTCCCATCTCCTCCTCTCCTCCTCTCCCCCCTCCCCTCTCCTCCTCCCCCCCCCTCCCCTCTCCTCCTCTCCCCCCCCCCCCTCTCCTCCCCCCCCCCCTCCCTCTCCTCCTCTCCCCCCTCCTCTCCTCCTCTCCCCCTCCCTCTCCTCCTCTCCCCCCTCCCTCTCCTCCTCTCCCCCCCTCCCTCTCCTCCTCCCCCTCCTCCCTCTCCTCCTCTCCCCCTCTCCCCCTCCATCTCCTCCTCTCCCCCCTCTCCTCCTCTCCCCCCTCTCCTTCTCTTCCCCCCTCCTCCTCCTCCCCCCCTCCTCCTCTCCCCCCTCCTCCTCTCCCCCCTCCTCCTCTCCCCCCTCCTCCGTCTCCCCCCTCCTCCTCTCCCTCCCTCCTCTCTCCCCCCCTCCCTCCTCCTCCTCCTCATCCCCCCTCCTCCTCTCCCCCCTCTCCTCCTCTCCCCCCCCTCTCCTCCTCTCCCCCTCTCCTCCTCTCCCCCTCTCCTCCTCTCCCCCCTCTGACCTCCTCCTCTCCCCCCCGCTCTCCTCCTCTCCCCCCCCTCCCTCCTCTCCTCCTTTCCCCCCTCCCTCTCCTCCTCCCTCTCCTCCTCCTCTCCTCCTCCCTCCCTCTCCTCCTCCCTCTCCTCCTCTCCCCCCTCTCCTCTCCTCCTCTCCCCCCTCCCTCTCCGCTTCCTCTCCCCTCCCTCTCCTCCTCTGCCCCTCTCCCTCCTCTCCCTCCTCCCCCCCCCTCCCCTCCCCTCTCCCCCTCTCCCTCTCCTCCTCGTTCCCCCTCCCTCTCCTCCTCCTTCCCCCCCTCCCTCTCCTCCTCTCCCTCTCCCTCTCCTCCTCTCCCCCCTCCCTCTCCTCCTCTCCCCCCCTCTCTCCTCTCCCCCCCTCCTCCTCTCCCTCTCCCTCTCTCCCCCTCCTCCCCCCTCTCCTTCTCTTCCCCCCGTCTCTGCCTCTCTCCCCCTCCTCCCTCCCCTCCCCCCCCCCTATCCTCCCCTCCCCCCTCTCCTCCCTCGGGTCCTCCCCTCTGGCCCCCCACTCCTCCTCTCCCCCCTCTCCTCCTCTCCCCCCCCTCTCCTCCTCTCCCCCCCTCTCCTCCTCTCCCCCCCTCCCTCTCCCTCCTCTCCCCCCCCTCCTCCTCTTCCCCCTCCTCCTCTTCCCCCCCCCTCCTCCTCCGCTGCCCCCTCTCCTCCTCTCCCCCCTCTCCCCCCTCTCCCCCCCGTCTCCTCTCTCACCCCCTCCCTCTCCTTGCCTCCGTCCTCCTCTCCCCTCGACCTCAGTCTCCTCTCACCCCCTCCCTCTCTCCGCCTCTTTCCCCCTCCTCCTCTTTCGCCCCCCTCCCTGGCCTCTTTCCCCCCCTCCTCCTCCTTCCCCCCCCCCTCCTCTCTCTCTCCCCCCTCCTCCTACCTCTCCCGCCTCTCGGCTCGCTCTCCCCCCCTCCTCCTCTTCCCCCCCCCTCATCCGTCCTCTCCAAGTCGCCCCCGTCTCCTCCTCTTCCCCCCTCTCACGTGTCGCTCCTCTCCATCCTCGCCGCGCCCCTCTCGCTTCGCCTCCATCCCCTCCCCCCGCTTCCCTCCCTGCAAACCCCCCTCCCTCCCCACACACCCCTACCCCCTTCCCTCCCGCCTTCCTCTGCTCCCCACGCTCTCCGCCCGCCCCTCATCTCACCCGCCTCTCTATCACTCCCGCCTCTCGTCCTCGCCCCCTCCATCTCCTCCCCCCCCTCCCCCCTCCCCTCCCCCCTCTCTCTCCCCCCTCCATTAGCGTGAGTGCGGCAGGGGGGGGGTAGTTAGTGTGTGACGCTGCATGCCACCTCCCCCCACAACCGCACGTTGGGGGAACAGACCCAACGGGTCTGCACTTGGTCTAGTAACAAATAGAATTTAGATTTAGATACCCCGAGAACATGGTTTGTAAAAAGAACATTACAACAGTAAAATAGTCAAAACAGTTCAAACAGACTAAAGTGCAGATGTGTCTGTGCGACGTGACCAGCTGAGGGAGACAGCCCGTGGGGAGTGGGGGGCACTCACCAGGGCCGGTTCAGAGCCGCTATAGCTCTGGGAATGAAGCTGTTCCTGAGTCTGGAGGTGCGGGTGTAGATGGCCTTGTAACGTCTGCCGGAAGGTAGCAGTTCGAATAGACTATTACAAGGGTGCGAGGAGTCTTTATGGATGCTATTTTACTGTACCTTTTGTATTAAGTGCTTCGTTTTGCATCGCCTCCCGCATCTTTTTCTAGCTGAATAATATTTTCTAACTGCAGCTTTAAATACACCATGTTATTTGTACATTTCCAATAACTTCTTCGACAGATTTAGAAGTGATATTTTTGTACACAGGTAGGTATGCATGATTAATAAACATACCTATCATGTTGCCGGAAAGCAAAATAATGTTTTTTTTTAAAGAGCTATCTGTACACCATACATGATATCTTCACAAAAAAAGCACTGGTCTTTGGGTATATATCATTATGATTTAATAAACTCAAATTGTGACTGTAACTAGGTAACTCATTGGCTGAATATAATGAATAAATAAATACTGTGGTGCATCTGCAATGTTCTTTGCAAGACTTTGTAAAGATCACACAACACAGAATCAGGCCATTCAGCCCACCATGCCACTTCTGAACATCAATCTCCCATCCCTACTAATCCCATTTACTAGCAATTGGTCAGTGCCCTTCTGCTCAATATTGCAAGAGCAGCTGGCCTCCTTCTCAGACAATACATTCCAGATTCCACCATCCTTTGCGGGGGGGTTAACAAAAAATCTTCCTTGAATCCTCACAACTTGCATTGCTCAGTTTTTGACACCTCTTTTGGCCACAAGTCTAGTATCATGCCATCTTCACCTCTTATCAGAGTCGTGTATACCAAGGTGCCTCTCTTCCTCCGAACATTCTAGTGCCTTCCCTTTCATTGTGTTATACTCTACTCTTATTAGTCTTTCTAAAGTGTATTACCTTGCACTTATTAAATTCCACCTGTCATTGCTCTGCCTGCTTTATTAACTGATCAATATCTTCCTAAGAACAGATCAATGTCTTCCTAAGACTATTCGCATTCAATACAACCACCGGTTTTTGTGTCTACTGCAACTTGCTGATCATACATCCAATACGTAACTAAATCATTATTGAACAGTAAAACTAATAATCTAACACACTGGGCATTTTGTTGTTGGGCTAACAGATTTTTCCAGATTGTTAGCGATGTTATTCCAGTTAATACCCCAACACACTTTAAATGCATAGGAAGGAAATGCATAGAAAGGAACTGCAAATGCTGGTTTAAACCGAAGAGGAGTCTTCTGAAGAAGCATCTCGACCTGAAATGTCACCCATTCCTTCTCTCGAGAGGTGCTGCCTGTCCCACTGAGTTACTCCAGCATTTTGAGTATCTACACTTTAAATGCACTTTTTAGAAATTGCACAGCATTATAACAAAATTTAGAGTGAATCGAATAAGTTAAAAGTTGCACAGCAACCAGACCTAGTGAGTTTTGGGGAACTAGAACTCGGACCCTGGTGATTTTTGGGGAATTACATTTTTCTACTTTTTCTGAAACTTCTAGCATAGCTATTTTGTGCCGTCAGCAACATCTTGCCTATTTAGGTGCCTAAACTAAAAGGAAAAGTATGGAAAATAAAATAGATAGTATCAAAATCTGTGAAGGCAAATGATGAGTTTAAGTTTAGTTTATTGTCACCTGCACTGAGATACAGTGAAAAGCCATTGTTGCGTGCCAACCAGTCAGTGGAAAGACAATACATGATTACAATCGAGCCGTCCACAGTGTACGGATAAAGGGAATACTGTGAATAACGTTTAGTGCAAGATAAAGTCCAGTAAAGTCCAATCAAAGATAGTTTGAGGATCTCGAATGAAGTACATAGTAGCTCAGGACCGCTCTCTAGTTGTGGGTAGGATAGTTCACTTGCCTGATAACAGCTGGGAAGAAAGTGTCCCTGAATCTGGAGGTGTGCTTTGCTTCACTTCTTTACCTCTTACCCGATGGAAGCAGAGAGAAGAGGGAGTGGCCGGGGTGCGACTCGTCCTTGAATATGCTGGCGGCCTTGTCGAGGCAGTGATACTTTGTTGGTGGGTGTGTGTGTGTGTCTTTTTTACGACTACTCTGGGAACACAGGTCTCTGTCTTAATTCACGTAAACCTCCCCTTCCCCCACCTTCATAAGTTTCTAAGTGATAGGAGCAGAATTAGGCCATTCGGCCCATCAAGTCTACTCCGACATTCAATCATGGCTGATCTAACTCTCCCTTCTAACCCCATTCTCCTGCCTTCTCCCCATAACCCCTGACACCCATACTAATCAAGAATCCATCTATCTCTGCCCTAAAGTTATCCATTAACGGCCTCCACAGCCTACTGTGGCAGTGAATTCCACAGATTCACCACCCTCTCGTCCCCCTCCATCTATCCGTACACATCTTTCTTTCCACTCCCCCTGCTCCTGTCACCCTGTTCTTTTCCACTACTTATACACTCATCTTTAAGTCTCCCATTTTCATTCCTCCCCATCCCTCCCACATACCTTTCCACCCACTATCCCTCCCTCTCGTTCTGTCTTTCATTCCCCATTTTCCTTCGTTATCAGATTCCACAGTGTGTTCCCTTTTGTCTCCACTTCTCCAGTGTTTGGTACCATCTCCACCCATCTGCTAATGACCTGAATTAATCCATCACTGTGCAATTCTTCCTCCTCCCCTTCTCCCACCCCTCCCATCAGTCTGAGGAAGGGTCCAGTTCATTTCTCCCCATGGATGCTGAATGCTTCTAAGCAGTTTGTTTTCTTTTGATCAAGATTCCAGCTACTACTGTCTCGTGTGTCTTCACTGTTCTACTTCATTGGCTTTAGTAAAAGTAAAGTATCCTTTATTGCCATTCAGACTTTTCAGTCTGAAGGAAATTTCGTGCCTTGCAGTCATAATATAGAATAAAATAACAAAACACACAATAAACACAGATTTAACATCCACCACAGTGAGTCTACCAGGCCCTCCTCGCTGTGATGGAAGGCAAAAGTCTTAAAGTCCATTTGGGTTTTGACTCTAAGTCTTAGAGTGCTTTTGGGTTGACTGAGATCGCCAGGATACAAATCAAGTTATTTTTTGTTATAAATCTAGTACAAAGAGTTCAGAGGCTTTGCAATATAGTGCCAGAGCTGATGATTTGTTAGTGAGCGTTTAAGGATAGCTCCTTTATGTGGTTGAGGAGTGGAGAATACTTGGCTGTGAATAGTACAGTCATGGGGAAAGGAAACTAAGTGATGAAGAAACTCAGCGGGTCAGGCAGCATTTCTAGAGAACGTGGATAGGTGACGTTTCAGGCTGGGACTCTTCTTTCGACTAATTGTTGGGGGGGGCGGGGAGAAAGTTGAGAGAGAGAGAGAGGAGGCAGGAGGAAGGCCACACATCATAGATAGACACAGGTGAGGGGGCGGGGGGGGCGGGGGGGTGGAGTTTGATCGGCAGATGGTTGGAACTAAGGCCAGAGATTAAAACAGAAGGATTGAGGCCGGCTGATGGAAGAGCTGCAAATGTGAAATCAGAGGAAGGAACGTGGGGGGGGGGGAATAGGTACAATGAGGGGCACAGGGGAGGGGTGAGGAGTAAAGTGGGGGGGGGGGAGCGGTGTTGATGCAGTTCCTTATTTCTACAGCATGATGAATTTGGACTTGTGAAGAAGGTAATCCAGCAGAGATTCTGGTGCTGAATGTCCTGTCTCTGTGCACTCACATCAATCCATACTGCTGCCCAAGCGAAATATGAGGACTGGCTCTAAAAACACAGTGTCTATGGATTATTACATGGACTTGTTTTCGGTGCTGTAGATAGCAATCTCCTTGTGTTATCCTGATGGAATCTAGCTCATTGGCCATTACGGTGTGCGGGCATTTGTTTTCTGATGTTATGTACATCTTGCTATTAAGTTTCAAGTTAACTTCAACATGGACAGAGAGATGAACATTCGGTATTCTAAGAGTGACTCTAGAGGTTAGTGAGCCATTCACGTGGTCTAACCTCGTAACTCCAGCTGCCACTGTGAAATGGAGGGGATTGGCACCTATCAGAAGAACCATTGTGAAGTGAAGTGCACGACATTTCGAGTCGAGGCGTCATTTATTTCACTCCACTGGTCTCGAGAAGGGTCTCAACCCGGAACGCCACAACGCCCTTCGAGCCAGCACCACCATTCAATGTGATCATGGCTGATCATCCCCAATCAGTACCCCGTTCCTGCCTTCTCCCCATATCCCCTGACTCCGCTATTTTTAAGAGCCCTATCTAGCTCTCTCTTGAAAGCATCCAGAGAACCTGCCTCCACCGCCCTCTGAGGCAGAGAATTCCACAGACCCACCACTCCAAACCCTTAACAATCTTATATGTCTCAATGAGATACCCTCTCATCCTTCTAAACTCCGGAGTGTACAAGCCCAGCTGCTCCATTCTCTCAGCATATGACAGTCCCGCCTTCCTGGGAATTAACTTTGTAAACCTACGCTACACTCCCTCAATAGCAAGAATGTCCTTCCTCAAACTAGGGGACCAAAACTGCACACAATACTCCAGGTGTGGTCTCACTAGGGTCCTGTACAACTGCAGATGAACCTCTTTGCTCGACTCCTCTTGTTATAAAGGCCAACATGCCATTCGCTTTCTTCACTGCCTGATGTACCTGCATGCTTACTTTCATAGACTGATGTACAAGGACCCCCAGATCCCGTTGTACTTCCCCTTTTCCCAACTTGACGCCATTTAGATAGTCACCTATCCATGTTCTCCGGCGATGCTGTCTGGCCTGCTGAGTTACACCAGCACTTTGTGCATTAACCAGCATCTGCAGATCCCTTGTTTCTACTGCAGTGAAATAGAAGTAATTGTCTGGCATTTGGGATGTCTGGGCCCATCAGTACACTTCATCATCAGTACACTTCATCATCTGCCAGTAATGCTGTTACTTCTGAACATTTCAATATCTAAGATAGACACAAAATGCTGGAGTAACTCAGTGGGACAGGCAGCATCTCTGGAGAGAAGAAATGGGTGCGGTTTCGGGTCGAGACCCTTCTTCAGACAAAATCCAGGTTCTCCTTGGCCCACAGTCTTGCTTCAGTTAACCCATTGACTCCTAGTTTAATGTTAGTGTCCATCTCGGTGCGGTCGAACAAATTGAGTGCTCGGTCCGTACTTGCTGAGTTCCCCACAGTTGTGCAGCTGGAAGAACTGCCGCCTCGGAGCACCAGAGACCCGGGTTTGACCCTGACCTCGGGTGCTGCCTGTGTGGAGTTCGCATGTTATCCCTGTGTCTGCGTGGTTTTCCTCTGGGTGTTCTGGTTTCCTTCCACATCCCAAAGACGTGGGGTTTGTGTGTCCGCTAGGTAGAGTTGCGGGTTTCATTCTGACCTCGGGAGGTGTCTCCCTGTGACAGCGTCTCTTCCACCCAGGTGCTCCGGTTCAGTGGTACTTTGACGTCATGAGTTGCCACATTTCAGGCACCATCTTGCCCCTGTCAAGTCCAAAGCTTTCACAAAAAAAATGTTAAAGTCTTAACCTGGCCCATTGTCCTGGTGGTGGCACTGGGTCAGAGTTGCAGGTTTCGTCCTAGCCAAGCAATGTTGATGTCCTCCACCACTCTGTGCTGCGGTTGGCTGTGTCCGATCTAATGGAGACCAGGCCTCCGCAGTCCACTCCAAATAGTCCACCATTCTGGTGCATTGACCCCGACACCTTTGGGCATGCCCGGACCCGGCATGCCCAAAGGTGTGTGGGTTTGCATGTTAGTTGGCCTATGTGAATTGGCCCTAGTGTGTGTAGGGAGCGGATGAGAAAGGGGGATAAGATAGAACTAGTGTCAACAGGTGATCAACGATTAGCATGGGCTTGGTGGGCCATGATGTATCCAAACTGAACCTCATAGGGCTCTGGGCTCAATTATTGCACCAAAATTCAAGCATCTGATCTAAACCCGTGGAGATGGTTTTGTTTTGAGATGTTATTCCAAAACTCCATCAACTTAGTGAGTGTCAAAGGTCCCGAACACAATTGGAAAGAAACTGAGGGAGTTCTTGTGGCTTTTTGTCAAAAATCCCTCTCTCATTGGTACCCGGAGAAAGGAAAGGATATTTGTGGAAGCTTGCTGTGTGCAAGTTCACAGGCACACACACTAGGCCCCAAAATTGAATGTCATGTCAATGTAGGATTAAGATACAAGCCTCCAGACAGCATGGTATCCAGGCTTACAATGAGTGTTTCTCCCCGTCTATGCAGGTATGATGATCGGGGGCTACATGTGGGGGGCACTCGCAGACCTGAAGGGTCGTCAGAGAATTCTAGTGCTCTCGTTAACAGTGAATGGGGTCTTTGGAGCAACATCGAGCCTGGCAACTAATTTCTGGACGTTTCTAGTGTTGCGATTCTGTAGTGGAGTTGGGTGAGTAATGGGTCCGGCTCCTGCTTGCCTTCCTTCCTGGCTTTGTGGAGGTGCTGCTTCTTGGGTAGTCTTACAGGATCAAGGTTGTCTTGTTTCCATACTGGTTTTGTTGGTCCTGATGAGGTCCATGTGAGCAGAATGGGCAGGAGGTGTCTGATGGGGCAGGTGGCTAGTTGGTGAGGTGGTGCACTCCTTCTGCTGGTATCTTAATACCTTCATAGCCTTGAGGTTCTCAATACCATTCCAAATGGCTCCTCCTCCACTTGAGTAGAGATGGGGGTGAGGAGTTGGTGGGGTTGTTGCCATTTCCATAAGGAGGGTTTAAGAACATCCTTGAATCTTCCTCTTTGTCCACCGGCGATCTTCCGACAGAGCTCAGAGTAGAGTACCCGGATCAGCAGACTGCTGTCATGGGTGTGAACAACGAGGTGAGCCCATTGTGTGCAGTTTTGGTCTCCTAATTTGAAAAAGGACATTCTTGTTATTGAGGGAGTGCAGCGTAGGTTCACCAGGATGGCAGGACTGACATATGATGAAAGAATGGATCGACTGGGCTTGTATTCACTGGAATTTAGTAGGATGAGAGGGGATCTTATAGAAACATGTAAAATTCTTAAAGGATTGGACAGGCTAGCTGCAGGATAAATGTTCCCCATGTTGGGGGAAGTCCAGAACCAGGGGTCACAGTTTAAGAATAAGAGGTAGGCCATTTAGGATTGAGATGAGGAAAAACTTTTACACCCAGAGAGTTGTGAATCTGTGGAATTCTCTGCCACAGAAAGCAGTGGAGGCCAATTCACTGGATGTTTCCAAGAGGGAATTAGATATAGCTCTTAGGAAATACAGGGATATGGGGAGAAAGCAGGATCGGTGTACTGAATTTGGATGATCGGCCAAGATCATGGCGGTGCTGGCTGGAAGGGCCGAATGGCCTACTCCTGCACCTATTTTCCATGGCTAACTGAGTGTAACTAGGACCTCCCTGTTGGGGATATTCCCCTGCGAGAGGATGTGACGGATTTAGTTAACTTTAGAGATACAGCACAGAACCGTGCAACTTTGGCCCACCGAGTCCATGCCGACCAGCGATCACACAGATTCTATCTTATCCCACTTACCCAACCGCTCCCCGCACACGAGGGGCAATTCAGAGGTCAATTAACCTACAAACCTGCATGTCTTTGGGATGAGGGAGGAAACGGAGCACCCCGAAGATACCCATACAGTCACAGGAAGTACATGCAAACTCCATAGACACAGCACCCAAGGTCGGGGATCAAACCTGGGACTCTACCAGCTGTGCCGCTGTGCTGCCCATCGTACAGTACTACAAGGGTCGATGCTTGGGCCCCCTACTGATCGGCAATTCAACCAAGGTGACCAAATGCAATAGTTTATTGATGATGCAAAGCTTAAGTAGGAACGCGAGTGTAAATAGAGGCTTCAAGAGGACACAGACCAAGTTGCATGAGTGGGCAACGCTGTGGTAAATGAAGTATGGTGTGGAAAAATATTGAGCTTCTCAGTAGAAAAACAAATTAATCATTTTTAATGTGGTGGTTGGTTAGTGAATATTGATGCTCATAGACCTGGATGTTTTGATTAGTACACGTCAGAGGTAATGGGGAGAAGGCAGGAGAATGGGGTTAGGAGGGAGAGATAGATCAGCCATGATTGAATAGCGGAGTAAATGGCGGTACAATTCTACTCCTATCACTTATAATCTTATGATGTTTTATAGAAGTCAATGAAAGCTCGCGTGTAGCTAGAGCAGGCAGGTAGGTAGGTAAATATTTTATTAGCAAGATTTGAGTACTCAAATTATGTAAGACCGTGGTGAAAACATACATCGAAACCTAGAATGTCATACAATTGTAGAGGGCGGCACGGAGGCGCAGCGGTAGAGTTGCTGCCTTACAGCGCCAGAGACCTGGGTTCGATCCCGACTACAGGCGCTGTCTGTACGGAGTTTGTACGTTCTCCCCGTGACCTGCGTGGCTTTTCTCCGAGATCTTTGGTTTCCTCCCACAGTCCAAAGACGTACAGGTTTGTAGGTTAATTGTTGGAATAAGTGTAAATTATCCCTAGTGCGTGTAGGAAAGTGTTAATGTGCGGGGA
Source organism: Amblyraja radiata (assembly GCF_010909765.2). NCBI lineage: Eukaryota > Metazoa > Chordata > Chondrichthyes > Rajiformes > Rajidae > Amblyraja > Amblyraja radiata. The sequence continues at coordinate 9,505,086 of NC_045999.1, forward strand.
TCACTGGTCAGTGCGGACTCGGTGGGCTGAAGGGCCTGATTCCACGCTGTATCTCTAAACGAAACTAAACACAGAAATGGGCCCTTGTCCATGCCGCGTTTTTTGCCCACTACAGGATCCTATTTGGACCATATTCTCCTGTGACGTGCCTATTTAGGTATGCGTCTAAATGCCTCTTAAACATATTAATAATATCTGACTCCACCAACTCATCATTGAGCAAGTTCCAGTTGTCACCCACCCTGTGTGTTCTTGTCTTCTCCTCGGTTTCTGTTTCTTAAAATCCACTTCTCCTCCCAAGGTAAATGTTACTTGGCCAAACACGTTATCTCCTATCAAACCCTTTTGTATAATACCCACATTAATATAAATGCAGGCGGGTGTTGTTGCTGGTATCTTAATACCTCCATAGCCTTGAGGTTCTCCATACCATCCCAAATGGCTCCCCCCCACCCCCTCCGCCCAACTGGCTCTATGTTTCGACAGCTTCTGGCCAGTCAGAAACCTTTAGACTTTAGAGATATAGCGTGGAAAAAGGCCCTTCGGCCCACAGAGTCCGTGCCAACCAATGATCACCCCGTACACTAACATTATCCCACACACTAGGGACAATTTACAACATGCTCATCCCATACACAGAGGTGGGTGTATGGAACAAGCTGCCCGAGGAGGTAGTTGAGGCTGGGACTATCCCATCGTTTAAGAAAGAGTTGGACAGGTACATAGATAGGACAGGTTTGGAGGGTTATGGACCAAGCACGGGCGAGTGGAACTAGGGTAGCTGGGACATTGTTGGCCAGTGTGAGCGAGTTGGGCCGAAGGGCCTGTTTCCACTCTGTATCACTCTATGACTCCATCTATGACGAGCACTCTCCTACACGCTAGGGAAGTTTTACAATTTTACCAAAGCCAATTAACCTACAAACCTGTACATCTTTGGAGTGTGGGAGGAAACATGAGCACCTTGAGAAAACCCACGTGGTCACTGGGAGACCCGGTGTCAGGATCAAACCTGGATCTTTGACACTGTAAGGCAGCACCACCGTGCTACCCACTGTTGAGCAGGTGGGACAATGAGTCGAGCTGGGGGTGAACCCAGAACATGACATGCACTTTAAGTCTCTTTTTCTAAAGGATATACTTGCTGTGGAGGAAATTCAACAAAGGTTCACAAGGTGGTTTTGTGAGCTAGAAGCTCTGTCTAATGAGCACAAATGGAGTAAATTGAACCTCTATGCCCTGGTGTTTGGGTGACTTCAATACAGAAGACTAAGAGAGACCAGCAAGGTGGATATAGTGAGGTTGATGTTTTTATTTGAGCTAAACAGTCTAGAATGTGGGACTGCAATCCCAAATTTAAAAGGTTCTCTATTTACGAACTGAAATGAGAAGAAATCTTTTAGCCTGGGGATTGTCGACTCATTGGAATTCTCTCTTGGAGATCTGTAGAGGTTTGGCAGGTGAGGAATATATCTGAGCTTATCAGAGGACCATTCAGTAGTCATACAATGGGGATAAAGCTGTTCCTGAATTTGGTGGTACGCGCTTTCAAGATTTTGTACTTTCTTCCTGATGGAAGAGGGGGAAAAGCGGGAATACTTGGGGTAAGAAAGAACCTTGATAATGTTGGATGCCTTCCCGAGGCAGTGTGAAGTGTAGATAGAAGGTTGGTGGGGAGGATTTGAGAGCTGGACTGTGTGATGGAGGCCAAGTCAGTGGATATTTTTAAGGCAGAGATAGATAGATTCTTGATTAGTACGGGTGTCGGGGGCATGAGGAGAAGGCAGGAGAATGGGGTTAGGAAGGAGAGTTAGATCATCCATGATGAATGGCAGACTTGATGGGTCGAATGGCCTAATTCTACTCCTATCACTTATGACCTTATGGGCTGCGTGACTTTCTGCAATTTCTTGTGGTCTTGGGCAGAACTGTTGCCAAACCAAGCTGTGATACAAGCCGACAGGATGCTTTCTGCCAGCATTTGTAGACGTTGGTGAGAGTTGTTGGAGACACGCTAAACTTCCTTTGTCTTCTGAGAAAGTAGAAGCATTGGTGGCTAGAGCTCCAATGTGGTTACGTTTTCATCTTAATTGGCGCTTACCAACACAAAATGGATTCTGTTCACAACTCGGACAATCTATCATAGCATTGTTATTCCGATGGACATATGGTGATGATTTAATTTTCTGTGCATTCGCAGTGTTGGAGGTTCTCTGCCGGTCATATTCTCCTACTTTGCGGAATTCCAACCACAGAACAGGAGAGGCTGCATGATCAGTGCTTTGGCCGCCTTCTGGATGGGCGGGAACATCTTTGCAGCAGGTAGGTGGAGTCACACAAACCCTGAAACACAAGACTAGCCAACGTACCGAGCTGTGGGGCCTTGTGGGGAAAGACATTCTTGCCATAGAGGGAGTACAGAGAAGGTTCACCAGACTGATTCCTGGGATGTCAGGACTGTCATATGAAGAAAGACTGGATAGACTGGGTTTGTACTCGCTAGAATTTAGAAGATTGAGGGGGGATCTTATAGAAACGTACAAAATTCTTAAGGGGTTGGACAGGCTAGATGCAGGAAGATTGTTCCCGATGTTGGGGAAGTCCAGAACAAGGGGTCACAGTTTAAGGATAAAGGGGAAATCTTTTAGGACCGAGATGAGGAAAACTTTTTTCACACAGAGAGTGGTGAATCTGTGGAATTCTCTCCCGCAGAAGGTAGTTGAGGCCAGTTCATTGGCTATATTTAAGAGGGAGTTAGATGTGGCCCTTGTGGCTAAAGGGATCAGGGGGTATGGAGAGAAGGCAGGTACAGGATACTGAGTTGGATGATCAGCCATGATCATATTGAATGGCGGTGCAGGCTCGAAGGGCCGAATGGCCTACTCCTGCACCTATGTTTCTATGTTTGATGCTCTTGGGATTTATCTTCAGGCCTCTTTGAGCAGATGACAATAGACAATAGGTAATAGGTGCAGTAGGCCATTTAGCCCTTCGAGGGATTGGGGATGATCAGCCATGATCACATTGAATGGCGGTGCTGGCTCGAAGGGCTGAATGGCCTACTCCTGCACCTATTGTCTATTGCCTATTGAACCATAATGATATTGAACAAGAAGCACGTTAATCCTTGCCAACCACTGTAAAAGCTACTTTGCAAACCACTTCACAATGGCCAGATGATGAACTATCAATTTATTAACAACCGTCAGTTTATTAACTATGTTTATGTGGATGCTCGGTGATGAAAATTAGTCTTTTTTAATTAAGACTCCAATGTTATTTTTCATTGCCATAAAACAGTCTCGCAATTAAAGTTTTGAAAGGATGATTCAGCAAAAATAATTGATAACTTTTTTATTGGATGATGTTTAAAACTTGAAGCTGTTAAGTTAATTACGGGCCATTCATTTTGAAAAGATTGCTGCAATATAACTCTTTACTCCAGCGGGAAATAAAAGCTGGTGCTTTATAGATGTTGAACGTGACCCAGTTTGGAATGGTCTAGTTTCTCTCTTGGAGTAATCAATTGTTCCTTTCAGTGGGGTAATAACACCGGATTCATGTCTTTTTCCTAAACAGGCGAATCGGAATATCATCTTGCCTTTATTATAATTGTTTCTATAAATCTTTCATTGTTGTGCCGAGCAAATCCATATCAAAGTGCAGTGGCAACATTGCAGCTCTTTCATTTATTCATGAGGACAGGATAAATAAAGGTTGCAGCCAGCCAGAAATGCAGTCTGGAATTTAAAGTTGCATTAAAATTCCAGCCATGCTCCTACAAGTACACCAATTGAAACGAGTTTAAAAGTTTACTTTGCTTCTCGCATTCCAATGTCATTTAAAAAAAAAAAAAATTTAATTAAATTTGGAGGCATTCTGTATGTAGGTGATGATGGTGCTGCAAATGCAGAAGGGTGTAAACGTCAGCGTGCCGACAGCCCTTGTCTACAACATGTGCTGGCATGAATTATACAGGAGAATATAGTCTCCATATTCCCATCATTTATGCAGTGGTGGACTTGTCTGTTCACCACTCTCTCTCTGCAGGTTCAGTCAGTCAAGAACACAGCAGATGCCACACCTGGCTGAGATTCATCCCATCCAAATAGTTTTTAAGGCGCATTTTTAGAAGTTGGGCGGCATTATATGGGGGGGAAACAGTGACGCAGCGTTGGAGTAGCTGCCTTCCAGCGTCAGAGACCCGGGTTCGATCCCATCTACGGGTGCTGTCAGTACAGAGTTTGTACATTCTCCCTGTGACCCCGTTGGTTTTCTCTGGGTGCTCAGCTTTCCTCCCACACACCAATGACGTGCAGGTTTGTAGGTTATTTGGCTCCAGTAAAATTGTAAATTGTCCCTTGTGTGTGTAGGATAGTATTTAGTGGTGGTGGGCGTGGACTCGGTGGGCCGAAGGGCCTGTTTCCATGCTGTATCTCCAAAGTCTAAAGTCTAAAGCCACGGGGAGAATGTACAAACTCCACACAGACAGCACCCAAGGTCAGGATCGAACCTCTGTCCCCAGCACTGTGAGGCAGCTGCACTACCAACTATGCCGCCCCATGTCCTGTTGGAGATGATATGCTGTGTGCACACAGACTGCTGATGGGCTGACCTAATGCTGCCTCTCTTGTCTGTCTGTCCGCAGGCCTGGCCTGGTTGGTCATCCCCAGGACCTCGCTGTCCTTCCAACTCGGCTCTATGACCTTTCCCAGCTGGCGGGTCTTTGTGCTGCTGTGCTCGCTGCCCAGCCTGACCTCCGCACTGGTCTACGCACTCGGGATGCCCGAGAGTCCAAAGTTCTTGATGGAGGTAAGGAGGCAACACACACTGCAACCCTCGAGCATAGCACCAATTGCTTGAGCAACTCAGCGGGTCAGGCAGCATCTGTGGAGGGAATAGATGGGTGACGCTTCTAGTTTAGTTTAGAGATACAGCGTGGAAACAGGCCTTTCTGCCCACCGAGTCTGTGCCGACCAGCGTTCACCCGCACACTAAATCTATCCCGCACACCAGGGGCAATTTACAGAAGCCAATTAACCTACAAACCTGAACGCCTTTGGAGTGTGGGAGGAAACCGGAGCACCCGGAGAAAATCCACGAGGTCACGGGGAGAACAAACAAACTCTACAGACAGCACCCGTCGTCAGGATTGAACCTGGGTCCCTGGTGCTGTAAGGCAGTAACTCTACTGCTGCACCACCGTGCTGCGCTTACAGGTGGGGCTGTCCATCCATTTTCTCCAGAGATGCTGCCTAACCCGCTGAGTTACTCCAGCACTTTGTATTTAGCTCGAGATTCCAGCATCTGCAGTTCCTAGTATCTACATTTGACCCGGGTTCGATCCTGACGACTGGTGCTATCTGTACCAAGTTTGTACGTTCTCCCCGTGACCTGCGTGGGTTTTCTCCGGGTGCTCTGGTTTCCTCCCACACTCCAAAGACGTACAGGTTTGTAGGTTAATTGGCTTTGGAAACAATTGTAAAAGCCCTGTCCCACAGTACGAGTTCATTCCAAGAGCTCTCCCGAGTTTGCCCTGATTCGAACTCGGAGATTTACGGTAAAGGCCGCTCGCCGGTACTCGGGGCTCTCGTGGACATTTTTCATCATGTTGAAAAATCTTCACGAGTCTTCCTGTGCTTACCTGCCGTTAGCGAGCATTCCCAAGTACCTGCCGTTAGGGTTAAGAGATGTCCCCGAGCTCCGACGTACCCGCTGCGTTCATTCTCCGTGCTTACCACGAGTTTGATTTTTTTTTAACTCGGGAGAGCTCTTGGAATGAACTCGTACCGTGGGACAAGGTTTTAACTTGTCTCTAGTATGTAGGGCAGTGCTAGTGTGCGGGGATCGCTGGTCAGTACTAACTCAGTGGGCCTCATTAGAGACCCTTGGACTATCTTTAATTGGATTTTACTGGACTTTATCTTGTTCTAAACGTTATAACCGTTGTTCTGAATCTGTACACTGTGGACGGCTTGATTGTAACCAAGTATACTTTTTTCCATGACTGGACTGCATGCACCAAAAAGCTTTTCGCAGTACCTCTATATGTGACAATAATAAACTAAACAGAACCTTTTAAAGGAGGATTCTGGGCTTTAATACCACACAATGTGCCATGGCGGTGTTGGCTCGAAGGGCCTACTCCTGCACCTATTGTCAATACAAATGAACACCTCCTGTAACTTCATCTATAGCATCAGTGTTCCCGATATGACCCCTTACATCAACAAAACCAAGTGTAGAACAGGAAACCGTTTCCTTAATATAGGAGCAGAATTACGCCATTCGGCCCATCAAGTCTGCCCTACCCTATCATGGCTGATCTATTTTTTCCCTCACCCCCATTTTCTTAATGATTTTTCACAGATTCACCACCCTCAGGCTAAAGAAATTCTTCCTCGTCTCCATTCTAGAAGTATGTCCCCATTGGTCCTAGACTCCCACTACTGGAACTGTTAGCCATAAAGGAGCCTTCTGGGCTTGAATCTGATCACTTTGTGCTTATCAGTGCAGCTCGAGGAGTGCACTGCCTCTAACCTCATCTGTTTCATTCCACCGAACACTTGCACTCGATACGGGATCTGCCAGTTGCCAACCATTTTATCTCCCCTTCCCGTTCCCACACAAACCTTTCTGTCCAGGGCCTCCTCCATTGCCGGGGAGGCCACACGCAAACTGGAGGAAGAGCACCTCGTATTCTGCCTGGGTAGCTTACAACCCGACGATATGAACATTGAAGGTAGACAAAAGTGCTGGAGAAACTCAGCTGGTGCAGCAGCATCTATGGAGTGAAGGAAATAGGCGACGTTTCGGGTCGAAACCCTTCTTCAGATTGAATTCTCCAAATATTTTCAAGTAACCCCCCTGCCCCCACCCAACTTTCACCTCTCACCCCAACCACAGACTGTTTACCCTCCTACCATCTGGGAGGCGCTACAGGTCTCTCCGTTGCCGGACCAGCAGGTCCAGGAACAGCTTCTTCCCTGCGGCTGTTACACTGTACCTCGGTGATTGCCAATCACCCCCCCCCCCCCGGACACTCCTTCCACCAGGAAAAAAAAATAATGGCACTGTAAATATATTTATTTATTGCTCATATTCTATGTCGCTCTTCTAGGGAGATCATTGTCTCTGTACTATACACTGCACAATGACAATAAAGTTTGAATCTGAATCTGAATCTTCCCCCAACGTGCCCCTGCCCGTCACCACGTTCCTCTCCTCCATCTGCTCCTCTCCCACTTCCGTTCCCCTATATTCCTCCCCTCCAGTTTTTTTCTCTCCCCTCTTCCATTCTCTTCCACCCGCCATCCTTCCACCTGGATCTACATTCAACTCTCCGCCTTCTTCCTTGTCAGTTTGCACATCTGCACCCAACTTCACCTTCTGCTTTTCTTCCCATCTCCTGTCACCTCTTCTCACTTGACTCCAGCCAACACTTGCCCCATCCCTCTCCCAACCTGGCCCCCTTGTAGCAGCCTGAAGGAAGGGCCCGACCCGACCCGACATGTTGTCTGTCCATTTCCCTCCGCAGCTTGCTGCTTGGCCTGCCGCGTTCTTCCAGCACTTTGTTTATTGCTCAAGCTGACAGTATCTGCAGTCTCTTGTGTCTTTAATAGCGCCTTGACCTGTCTGGTCTCTATGTAAATGTGATTTATTTCTGAGGCCGTGTCAGCTGGTCAGCAGATGGTGCTAACACAGTCTGTCCGCATCAACAGTCCCGTCCGCCTCAGGAGATCACAGGAGTGGGAGTTGTGCAGAGATCCCCTTGCCTGTTAGTGCGGGAGAACCTTGTAGCACTCGATCCTGGCATCCATCACCGCCAACGGCTTCATCAGTCACCAGCCTAATGTCCCACTTCACCCACTCTTTAGACTTTAGAGATTCAGCTCAGAAACCGGCCCACCAAGTCTGTGCCGACCAGCGATTTCTCCACCCCCCATACACTAGCACTATCCTACATACTAAGGATCATTTACAATTTTACCAAAGCCATTAACCTGCAAACCATAAAGTCTTTGGAATGTGGGAGGAACCCGGAGCACCTGGAGAAAACCCACGCTGTCACATGGGGAACATACAAATTCCGTACAGATAGCACCCACAGTCAGGATCAAATCCCAATCTGCTGCGTGGCTGCGAGGCAGCAACTCTATCGCTGCACATAGACTAGGTGCCGCCCCACTCCCCCGCCCCACTCCCCCGCCCCACTCCCCGCCCCACTCCCCGCCCCACTGGCCGCCCCACTCCCCCGCCCCACTCCCCGCCCCACTCCCCGCCCCACTGGCCGCCCCACTCCCCGCCCCACTGGCCGCCCCACTCCCCGCCCCACTCCCCGCCCCACTCCCCGCCCCACTGGCCGCCCCACTGGCCGCCCCACTCCCCGCCCCACTCCCCGCCCCACTCCCCGCCCCACTCCCCGCCCCACTCCCCGCCCCACTGGCCGCCCCACTCCCCGCCACACTCCCCGCCCCACTGGCCTCCCCACTCCCCGCCCCACTGGCAGCCCCACTCCCCGCCCCACTCTTTCTACCCTTTTGTGTAAGAAGGAACTGCAGATGCTGGTTTAAACCGAAGATAGACACAAAAAAGCTGGAGTAACTCAGCAGGACAGGCAGCATCTCTGGAGAGAAGGGATGGGTGACGTTTTGGGTCGAGACCCTTCTTCAGACTGGTCGGGGATAAGGGAAACGAGAGATATAGACTGATGTGGAGACATAAAGAACAATGAATTTAAGAAATGCATAAAAGTAATGATGATAAAGGAAACAGGCCATTGTAAGCTGTTTGTCGGGTGAAAACGAGAAGCTGGTGCGACTTGGGTGGGAGAGGGATAGAGAGAGAGGGAATGCCGGGGCTACCTGAAGTGACAGAAATCAATATTCATACCACTGGGCTGTAAGCTGCACAAGCGAAATATGAGGTGCTGTTCCTCCAATTTGCGTTTAGAAACATAGAAAATAGGTGCAGGAGTAGGCCATTTGGCCCTTCGAGCCTGCACCGCCATTCAATATGATCATGGCCGATCATCCAACTCAGTACCCTGTACCTGCCTTCTCTCCATACCCCCTGATCCCTTTAGCCACAAGGGCCACATCTAACTCCCTCTTAAATATAGCCAATGAACTGGCCTCAACTACCTTCTGTGGCAGAGAATTCCACAGATTCACCACTCTCTGTGTGAAAAATGTTTTCCTCATCTCGGTCCTAAAAGATTTCCCCTTTATCCTTAAACTGGTTCTGGACTTCCCCAACATCGGGAACAATCTTCCTGCATCTAGCCTGCCCAACCCCTTAAGAATTTTGTAAGTTTCTATAAGATCCCCCCTCAATCTTCTAAATTCTAGCGTTTAGCATCACTCTGACAATGGAGGAGACCATGGAGAGAAAGGTCTGTGTGGGAATGGGAAGGAGAATTAAAGAGTCAGGAAATCGGGAGAACAGGTTGGTTCAGGTGGGCTGAGCGAAGGTGTTCTGCGAAACAATCGGCCAGTCTGCATTTGCCCGGACCAGCAAAATCAAGCTGGCACGCTAGATCATTTTTTCTGAATTCTAAGCTGAATTTAAGGAAAAAAATACACATGATCTGGTTGCTCACTTTCTGCCATGAAATAGTGGCATCTTGCACTGGCTGTGATGAATCATTGCTGAGCCATGAATATTTGACAACCCAATGTTAAGTTGCCAAATCCTCCCTTTGTTCCTTCAAAGTCAACCATTTGGACATCAATTGTTCCCATTAACACCGTCTTTCCCTGTCTGTGCCCTGTGGAAAAACCTGTCCCATCCCATGGGAATACACTGGCATTGCCCTGGAACGGAGATGGCTGTTGTCTTCAATAAATAGTTTTTAAGAAGGAACTGCAGATGCGGGAAAATCGAAGGTAGACAAAAGTGCTGGAGTAACTCAGCAGGTCAGGCAGCATCTCTGGAGAATGTGGGTGACATTTCGGATTGGGACCCTTCTTCAGACTGACTGCAGGGGGGGGAAGGGGGAGGAGAAGAAAGGTGACAAAGTAGACATATCTTGAGGCGATTTCCAGTGGAGCGGTCAAAATGTAGAAACCAGGAACTGCAGATAACTGTCTTACAAGGAAAGACACAACGTGCTGGAGAAACAGCGGGTCAGGCAGCATCTCTGGAGAACATGGATAGGTGAGGTTTTGGATCCGGGCCCTTCTTCAGACAATGTAGGGGAGGGGGATGAGGAAGAGAGGAGAGGCAGGACAAAGCATGGTGGGTGGACACCGGTCATGGGGGGGGGGGGGAAGATTAATTGGCAGTTGGTTGAAACAAAAGGCCAGTGTGAACATTTATAGAGAGAGAGATAGAGCACAGAAACAGGCCCTTCAGCCCACTCGCCCATGCTGACCAAGATACCTACCTGAACTAACCTCATTTACCTGTGTTTGGCTCATATCCCTCTTAAACCTTTCTTATCCACGTACATGTCCAAGATATATTTTAAACATTATACTTATACCCGCCTTTACAGCTTGTTCCAAACAACCCTGTGTGCAGAAAAGGTTGCCCTGACAATCATGTTTATATCTTCCCCTCTATGCCTTCTAGATTTACATTCCACTACCCTGGGGAAAAGAGTGTTACCATTATTCACCTTGTGTATTAGTGCTGATAATGTTTGGGAACTATGTGCCTCTGTACCCTGAGGTCACTGTTCTTCCACACTCTCCTGGGCCAAAACATTCATGTGCAAGAATAAAACGTAGTTTCCTGCATCAGGACTGAGTTTAGTTTAGAGATTTTTTGTTAAATTTAGATGTACAGTGCGGAAACGTGCCTTACGGCCCACCGAGTCTGCGCCAACCAGCGATCCCCAACACTACCACTATCCTACACACACTAGGGATAACTTACAATTTTTCCAAAGCCAATTAACCTACAAACCTGTACGTCTTCGGAATGTGGGAGGAAACCGGACCCACGCAGGTCACGGGGAGAACGTACAAACTCCGTACAAACAGCATCCGTAGACGGGATTGAACCCGGGTCTGGCGCTGTAAGGCAGCAACTCTACCGCTGCGCCACCGTGCCTTCCCTTGTTAAATTGTTCAGTAACGACTCCTTATTTCTCCCTGTACAGACTGGACAAGAGGAAGAAGCCCTGCGGGTTTTCGAGCGGATGTTCCAGTGGAATCTGCGTGGGACCGCGCGCTCCTGCCCAGTAAGTGAACAGCAATGTACTTACAACACAGCTCAGTACAGCATGGTGACAGGCCCTTCAGCCCACAGTGTCTGTGTCAAACGTGATGCCATGGTAAACTAAAAAAGACACCAAGTGCTGGAGTAACTCAGCGGGTCAGGCAACGTCTATGGAGAACATGGATAGGTGACATTTCGGGTCAGAACCCTTCTTGAGTCTGAAGGGTGCTGTCGTATGGAGTTTGTATATTCTCCCCGTGGCCACGCGTGTTTCCTCCCACGCTCCAAAGTCGTACAGGTCTGTAGGTTATTTGGCTTTGGTGAAAAATGATAAATTACCTCTAGTGTGTAGGATAGTGTTAATGTACAGGGGGATCATTGGTCCGCGCGGACTCACTAGGCTGTATCTCCAAACTAAACTGATTAACCCGAAACATCACTTATCCATCTTCTCCAAAGATTCTGCCTGACCTGCTGAGTTACTCCAGCACTTTGGGTCTTTTTTTGTAAACCAGCACCTGCAGTTCATTAAGTCCTACAGCATGGACATGGGGCCCTTTGGCCCGACTCGTCTATGCCAACCAGATGCCCCATCTCAGCTAGTCGCATTTGCCAATGTTTGGCCCATATCCCTCTAAACCTTTCCTGCCCATCCAGGGCTCTTCCCATTTTATTCTCCCCGCATTCCCTGACACACAGGAAGCAGCATGTGAGGCTGAGAAAGCACATCTTGGACCTGCAGACCCTCAGCATAGGAGCACCGCAAGGCTGCGTACTCTCCCCTCTCCTTTACTCTCTCTACACTTCCACAGACTCCTCTGTTGCTGAGCAGAACTCCCAGGTGAATGCCTCTGAACATAAGCAGCAAGTGCTAGCGATCATGGCTCTGGGCTCCCCATCAGCGGGTATCTCTCCCTTTCATCCTCAGAGCTTCGATTCCACGATCTTGACCCATCATCTCCGGGTTTCCTTCCTCCACAGGTTCGCCGCCTCCTGATCCCCACCATTGAGAAAACAAGCAGCAAGTTTTACAACACTCGTGTGGACTGGCTGAAAGACCAGCTACTGAAGGTACGGTCTCCACTTCATTCCTCACCATCTCTTCGTTTTGTTTAGAAATGCTGCGCGGAAACAGGCCCTTCGGCCCACCGTGTCCGCACAGACCAGCGATCCCCGCACACGGACATTATCCCACACGGAAGGGACAGTTTTGACATTTACACCAAGCCGATTTTCCTGCAAACCTGTACGTCTTTGGAATGTGGGAGGAAACCGAAGATCTCGGTGAAAACCCACGCTGGTCACAGGGAGAACGTACAAACTCCGTACAGACAACACCTGTAGTCGGTATCGAACCTGGGTCTCCGGCGCTGTGAAGCAGCAACTCTACCGCTGTGCCACCCGTGTTGCCGCTCTTGCCCTGTATTTATTTGTAAAACTTACAAATATAAAATGCGTTGCTGTATTGTGGACTGGAGTCGTTCATGTCCTGGATGGGTTCACGGTCTATTGTCAGGTCATCCATCGATGCTACCTTTGTATGGTCGTCTTGCCCAGGATAAGGCACGTGGGGGATAGACACACTGTTGCAGTGGGAGTCAGTCAGCTCATTCTGTGGGCAGCAGAATCCTCCAGTTCTCCGCTCAAACCCCAGAGAGCCGCGTGAGGGGCAAGAGTCTTTTTTAAAGCTAGGTGCGAGCATTATTGAATGTGTAAACAAGGAACTCCAGGTGGCGGTTTACAAAAAAAGACACAAAGTGCTGGAGTAACTCAGCGGGTCAGCCGGCATCTCTGGAGGTAAAGGATAGGCGACGTCACGTTTCACATTGTATCCTTTATCTCCAGAGATGCTGCCTGACCCGCTGAGTTACTCCAGCACTTTGTGTCTGTCTTTGGCATAAACCAGCATGTGCAGTTCCTTGTTTCTACTGTAAGTCAGGGGAGATGGGGAGAGGAGGAGGGGGGAAGGGGTGGTTTCACCTGTGCTCCAGACCCCGGTGTGTATAGTGGGGGGAGGGGGCTTGGCTGTGGACTATCGGCAGAGGTTCACCATGTAATAGCCGGGCCATCGGCACGCTCCCCCTGCGGTGTGGGCTCTGCCAGACCAGCTCCCAGTTCCTCAATAAGGGGCAGAGAGCATCGTTATCACAACAAAGTCCGCCTTCTACTGAGCAAAACAAAAATAGCGTGCTGGAGGAACTCAGCGGGTCAAGCAGTGGTTCTAGTCCCTGCATTGAGAGGGGGGAGTGGGCTAGTATAAAGGGGGGGGAAGGCTGGAGAAGTCAGGAGCGGAGGGGTCTGGCAGATGGAACCTGGGGGGGTGGGGGATTCTGGGGAGATGGGGCAGGGAGACAAGTGATGGTGGGTGCGGTAGAGGCGGACAAGAGAGGGAAAGGGGGCAGATTGTGTCGGTGATCCCAGGGACCCACCCCACTGACCCCCTCGGGACTGTTTCCATTCCCAGGGCACGGATCCGATCCGGAAAATCTTCTCCCGGAAGCTGGCACCAACGTCGGCTGTGCTCTCCGTCATCTTCTTCTGCATCTCCTTCGGGTGAGTTACAGCAGGACAGGGTCTCCCCCCCCCCCTGTACACTCTCCACCCTCTCAGACCCGGGCCTGAACCCCATTTCCCCACCCCCATCTCTCCCCCACCCCGCACCCTCTCCACACTGTCTGTTCCATTCAATATTATATACCTCTCTCCGATTGCCCCTCAGCTCAGGACAGGGATTTGACCTGGGGATGTAAGGTTACTGAAGTGAGATGGGGGGGGGGCGGGGGAAAGCGGCCGGTGAAGGTAAATCATGCCGTGGGGGGGTTTGGTGACCTAGGAACAGTCCCTGGCACCCTCCAGTACGGAGGAATTGGGAGAGACACAAAGCAGAAATCTCACGGTGAGTGGGAATAAATTGCTTTCACATTCCTCACAGAAACGCAATTAGAAATGAGATTAAATATATATATATGTACCCTGACCTGGGTGTCAAATTCTGCACTGGGTTGTCCAACGTAACTGTAGAAGCCAGACTATAAAAGTTCAAATCCATCTGCAATGCAGAGTGCTTGTGAATCATCTGCCCGGCCAGTCTCTGCTGCCCATTAACTACTCACTTACATTCTGTACGACACGACTTCATTTATCCCATTGATCTGCCAAGTCATAAAACCACGAAATACATGAAACATGAGATTAAAGTGACGAGAGGAAAGGCTTGGGGGATGTGCAAATATTGGGGAGGGGGAGGGGGGGGTCAGTCTGAGTCTACCCCAGGACAGAATGGGGAGGTGTTGTAACGTTTGATCGCCACAGGGAAGAAGGATCTCCTGTGGCGTTGTTGGCATCCACAGATGCTGCTGCCTGACCTGCTGAGTTACTGCAGCACATTGTGTCTTTTTGTTGCTTACACTAATCCTACGTTAATCCCATAATTCCCGCATCCATTCCCGGGTCTCTGGCAGCAGCTCAACCGGCTTTAAGCCCCTGCTGTCTGTGTGGAGTTCGTACGTTCGCCCTATAGATTTCTTCTGGGTGCTCCGGTTTTATCCCACATCCCATAGACAGAAGGGTTTCTAGTTTTATTGGCCTCTGGAGGTTGCTCCTAGTGTGTAGGGAGTGGGTGTGAAAGTGGGATAAGAGCTAGTGTTAACGAGCAATCGACAGTCAGCGTGGACTAGTTGGGCCGAAGGCAGTGTCTATAAAATCTCTAAACTAATGCCCATGCGCCCCCCCCCCCCCCCCCCAGACTCTGCCTCAAGCGGTAGGTGAACGGCAATGTATAATGGGTAATTCACACATCCACCCACAAACCATGAGAGGAACCTCACATGGATAGAACACAGTCCTGGAGTAACTCAGTGGCTCGGGCGATGTCTCTGGGGGACATGCACGGTCAGGGCTTTTCTTCAGACCTCCTTTAATCAGAGGATGGTACATCTGTGGAATTCTTTGCCACAGAAGGCTGTGGAGGCCATCAGTTGGTATTAAGGCAGAGATAGATAGATTCTTGATTAGTACAGGTGTCAGAGGCAATAGGGTGAAGGCAGGAGAATGGGGTTAGGAGGGAGCGATTGAATGGCAGAGTAAACTTGATGGGCCGAACGGCCTCATTCCTAATTACCTTAATTCTAGCTACTCCAGCAGTTTGTGTTTTTATGCATGATCCCAGCATTTGCACTTTGTTGCAAATGGCAACCTTGGTCTTGAATGGCAACTTGAAGAAAGTGCCCAATGTTCCAATATTTCAAGAGTCTCTAGAAACCCCGAGGTTACAAATAGCATTCCCTCTCTGTGACTTGGAGTGACTCAGAGACCTGTCTCCCTCCCCTTCCACCCTCTCTGCAGGTTCTATGGTTTGTGGATGTGGTTTCCCGAGCTGCTGAAACGCATTGATATCAGTGGCGGATCGGCTTGTTCCACCAACTGGTCCAACCCAAGTAGCCAAGGCACAGAAAACGTCACCTGCTACCCGGTCAGAACAGCAGGTACGTGTTAGTCAGTTTGCTGAGAGCTCTTTGTTCCAGACAACAGTGTGCGGCTGAACACATGGGGGGAAAAGGAAATAGCCTATTTCCTTTGCTCCATAGATGCTGCTGCACCCGCTGAGTTTCTCCAGCACTTTTGTCTACCTTCGATTTTCCAGCATCTGCAGTTCCTTCTTAAACCCATGGGGAAACATAGAAAATAGGTGCAGGAGTAGGCCATTCGAGCCTGCACCGCCATTCAATATCATCCAACTCAGTATCATGTACCTGCCTTCTCTCCATACACCCTGATACCTTTAGCCACAAGGGCCACATCCAACTCCCTCTTAAATATAGCCATGAACTGGCCTCAACTACCTTCTGTGGCAGAGAATTCCAGAGATTCACCACTCTGTGTGTGAAAAATGTTTTTCTCATATCTGTCCTAAAATATTTCCCCCTTATCCTTAAACTGTGACCCCTTGTTCTGGACTTCCCCAACATCGGAAACAATCTTCCTGCATCCAGCCTGTCCAACCCCTAAAGAATTTTGTAAGTTTCTATAAGATCCCCCCTCAATCTTCTAAATTCTAGCGAGCACAAGCCGAGTCTATCCAGTCTTTCTTCATATGAAAGTCCTGACATCCCAGGAAAAAGGAAGATCTTTTAAATTATATATAGTTTTCAGGTCATCCAGAAATGGGCTGTTTGGCCCATCATGTCGATGCTATTCATCAACTCTATCGACCTATGCTGATCCCATCATACCATGTACTTTGTTCTTAAGACATAAGAGCAGTACTAGGCCTCTGGTCCTCGACTCTTCCATTTAACAAGCTTTCCACATCCACTCCATCTCAGCCTTTCATTACCCAGAAAGAGCTGGAGTATTACATTACACAAAGAGCTGGAGTAACTCAGCAGGACAGGCAGCATCACTGGACAGAAGGAATAGGTGATGTTTCTGGTCGAGACCAGCGAGTACAGGCCCGGAGCCTGGACCCTCTCCAATCCAGCACATCCTTCCTCAGATATGCCCAAAACTGCCGACAATATTCCCAATATGGCCTCTCCAGCACCTTAAAGGTGCCTCAGCATTCTAGCTCCATCAAAATGAATTCTAGCATTTCATTTGCCTTCCTTACTGCTGATTCAACCTGCAAATTAGCCTTTTGGGAATCCTGCACCAACCAGCACGCTCAAGCCCTTTTGCACCTCAGATTCCTAAATCCTCTTCCCATTTAGAAGTGGTCTACACTTTTATTCCCAACCATACACTTTGCTGTGCTGTATTCCAGTTGCCACTTCTTTGCTAACTCCCCCAACCTGTCCCAGTCGTTTTGCAGCCTCCCTGCTTCCCCAATCACCTATCTTCATCTCATCCACAAAACTATCAAATTCCACCATCCATAATCGTCAGTGCCCAGGCAATCCATTGGTCGAGTCTGTCTCCGCCATCCCTATGGGATGTGTTTTTAACACCAACCATTCCTCAGGGTGAAAAGGTTCTCCCTTAGAACTCCTCCAAGACTATCGTTCCTTTCCTTACACCTATGCCATCTAGCTTGACACAACGTTGCTAGGGAAAGAGGCTTTTTGATGATCTAAGCCCTTCCGTTTTGTACACCTCCATCAGTTCTCCCCTCAGCTTCCCCACTCCAAGGAAAGCAAACACAGCCTCTCTACTCCCCCTGAGGCATTTCATGCCTGGCAACCCCCTGATGTATCTCCTCTGCCCCCATCAGCCTCATTGTGTCCTCCCTACAGTGTGGAGACCAGAACAGGCCGTTTTTGGTTCCAGGCAGGGTTCTGTCCCCGTGACCTGCTCCTATCCCAGACAGTTGGTAAACCGCAACCAAGGTCTTGCACAGCTGAAGATGCCTACAGCCCCACAATAGCCAATACATCCATCCCACTGGTCACACAAGCACTTGATCCTGTGCACAGGCTCACATAAGGCAGGTATGCACAAGCTGGGGAGCGCCTGTATTCCAGCTATGGCCTAAGCAACGTATGAATACATTTTCCTTACTGATCCTACTCATATTCAACGTCTCGCTATGCCTTCATCACATTTTCTTCTTCTTCTTCCGTGTGGCGTGCACAGCCTAAAGTTGTAGAACTTGTTCTATTTGATCTTCTGTGTATGCACGTCGAGTTGATTGGAAAGGCAGTCTGCAATTATACTACTTCAACTGCTTTAGGACAATCCTTGCAACTTTGTCAATTAGACCCTCCTGCTTTCAAACCCTTTACTTGCCAAGCTGAAGAGATATTCAAACAAGCGCACATTTTAAAAAGTTAATTTATCTGCTTTCTCCCCCTGCTGTTTGTCAAGGAGTTTAAAATATATTTATCTTCTGCAGTTTACAAAGAAGGATTCATTTTAGCAGCTGCCAATCTTCCTGGAAATATCTTCTCCATACTAATGATGGATCTGCTGGGAGGAAAGCTCTTGCTCTGTGAGTAGCACTCCAACATATGAATGGGGATTGAGAATGGGCACAAGACGCTGCATAAAGGGCCTGTCCCACTTGCGCGACCTCCAGGTCGCGTAATTTGCGAGCCAAGGACACGCGTGGGACAGGCCCTTAACACTGCACGCAGCCTTGTATGTACGAAGCTTGTCACAGAACTGTCTTTCAGTGGTACACAAAAATGCTGGAGAAACTCAGTGTTTTTGTGTTGCACCCGCTGAGTTTCTCCAGCATTTTTGTGTACCTTCGATTTTCCAGCATCTGCAGTTCCTTCTTAAACACTTAGTCTTTCAGTGGGTCGTTGTCATTATACAGGATGCAGAAGCCAATTTGTGAACAGCAGCAATATTAATTAGAAAGCGTGGATGGGATTTATATAGCGCCTTTCTAATACTCAAGGCGCTTTACATCGCATTATTCATTCACTCCTCAGTCACACTCGGTGGTGGTAAGCTACTTCTGTAGCCACAGCTGCCCTGGGGCAGACTGACGGAAGCGTGGCTGCCAATCTGCGCCTACGGCCCCTCCGACCACCACCAATCACTCACACACATTCACACACAGGCAAAGGTGGGTGAAGTGTCTTGCCCAAGGACACAACGACAGTATGCACTCCAAGCGGGATTCGAACCGGCTACCTTCCGGTTGCCAGCCGAACACTTAGCCCATTGTGCCATCTGTTGTCCCGAAAGTTAGGGGTAAACATTGTCCAGGGAATGTCTTACTTATACCGATGAACGATTTTGATATTCACTGGATTATATAGTGCGATCTCGGCTTGGAAAGGTCTAAACGATACGATCGAACTTTTATCCCAGGAGGGAAATTGATATGCCCTCAGCCGTAAAAAAACACAAAACACATGAAATTAAAGTGATAAGTAGAAAGGATTGGGGATGTGCAAAGATTGGAGATGGAAGTCAGTCTCAGTCTACCCCACGACAGAAGAGGGAGGAGTTGTACTGTTTGATAGCCACAGGGAAGAAGGATCTCCTGTGGCGTTCTGTGCTGCATCTTGGTGGAACCAGTCTGTTGCTGAAGGTGCTCCTCAGGTTAACCAGTGTGAGCTGTATTGTCCAGGATGCTCCGCAGTTTGAGGAGCATCCTCCCCTCCAAGACCAACTCCTGTGAATCCAGCTCCACAGCCTTCGCCCTGCTGCCCCAGCACACGGCAGCAAGGAAGATGGCACTGGCTACCACCGATTGGTAGAACATCTGCAGCATCTTACAGCAGATGTTAAAGTAGCGGAGCCTTCTCAAAAAGTACAGGTGGCTCTGTCCCTTCTTGTACAGGGCCTCAGCGTTCCTGGACCAGCCTTGTTTACTGTCCAGGTACACTCCAAGGTATTTGTACTCCTTGGTAAACTGCACATCCACACCATTGACAGAGACAGAGGTATTCCTCTCCTCCTAAAGTCCCACCATCAATTCCACAATTATTAATAGCAATAATACTGCACTCCTTCAGCAAACTCCTAGCCTGCAGCTGTGCACTCAAGGCAGGTTTGAATTTACAACTTGCCAAGTAATATGAACTGACAGTACAAGAACTATCCCACTCACATTTTCAATGCAATAGTCGGACACATTGGCTTTATACACGTTCTAAAGAAGAGGTAGTGGAGAGATTTCAGGGGATTTGGCAGCTGAATGACCACTAATGGTGGAGGATTTTAAATTGAGCTGCTCTGCAACTGGAGGGTGATTGGTCAGACTACACCAATGGAATAGAGGCCAAGACAACATTTGGAACAAGGATATTTAAATACAAGGACTTCCTTAGTAGGTCGATCCTGAATGCATGCTTTGTCACATGACATGTCACAGCAAAATTATTTGCTTGTATACCCAAGGTATGCAAATAGTTGCCCATAAAAGGGCACTTACAAAGTACCACTGCGCCCCCCCCCCCCCCCCACCACCACACTGGGTCCTCCTTTGTTCCATTCCCAGCACCAGCATCCTCACCTCCACGTGGTCCGAACTCATCGACCGCTGCACCAACTTCTCCACTAGGATGGCCCCGTCCTCTCTGGCCAAAGCAATAAGCAGAGGTGACGCTGAACCTGACAAGAGTTTGGATAACAAGTTTGCTGCAAGCTAGGAACAAGTTTCAGAGATCCTTTCCCCTTAGAATGTGCTGTGTTCCCTTACAGAATGGAAGGGTGAAGGTTATTTTTTGCACTCTAATCTATAGAGGATTCAATCACAATGCAATATTAATGGAGATAAAATTAGTAAATGATTTCCAACATGGAATGCTTGTGGGAAATTTACTGCCAAGCAGAATGGTTTGAAATGGATTTGTTTTTTCCCCCAATCGGTAATATTTTAAATGTTTTATCTCCTAGGCACAAGTCTGTTTCTTTCAGGCCTCAGTGTGTTCTTCATCTGGGAAGTGAAGACAAAAATCCAGAGCTTGGTCATGTCCTGTCTATTCAGTGCCATCTCTGTGGTTTCCTGGAACTCACTTGACGTTGTCAGCATGGAGCTCTATCCTACTAACTTGAGGTAGGTTAGTGTCAGGTGGGAGAACTGTCCCTCGTCATTCTCTGTAGGAAGGAACTGCAGATGCTGGTTTAAACCAATGAGACAAAAAGCTGGAGTAACTCAGTGGGACAGGCAGCATCTCTGGAGAGAAGCAATGAGTGACTTTTCAGGTCAAGACCCTTGAGATAGATGTAGAGATAAAGAGCAATGAATGAAAGATATGCAAAAAAAGTTACTTAATTCCCTCCCCCACCCAAGTTGCACCAGTTTCTTGTTTTCACCCAACAAACAGCTAACAATGGCCCGTTTCCTTTATCATCATTACTTTTGTGCATATCTTTTATACATTGTTTGTTATCTCTCTACATCATCATTCTATAACTAGCTTCACATGATCTTTCATGGGGGTTAGTTAATGGGAGAAAATCGGCTTTTAAAGAGGTAGTCTTCAAATCTTTCTGCTTGTATGACAGGAAGCCTCAAAGAATTGAGAATTAATAAACAGGTACTGGTTTGATGGGGTAAGTTTAGACTACTTCACTGATTTCCACTGATGCATGTCCTTCAAACAGCTTTTGCTAGATTTAATCCAGACAGCTGTATAGATATATAAACTAACCAAGGGTACCCACATATGCAAGTGTGCTAGTTTAAGATAAGGAACTGCAAAAGCTGATTTACAAAAAAGTATTGGGAATAAATCAGTGGATCAGGCAGCATTGCAGGAGAACATGGATACGTGATCGGGATAATGGTTGGGGGGGGAGGAGGAGAGAAGAAAGCTGGAAGGGCAGGACAAAATTTAGCAAGTGATAGGTGGATACAGGTGACTTTCTGATATACAGATGATCGGACAAAGGCTAGATATAAAAAGATAAGCAGGTACGAGGAGGATAGAAGAGGTCAGAATTGTTAAGCTGCAGGAAGAAATATGGGTGGAAGGAGAAGGGAGACATGGCTGCGAGTCCAGGGCAGGGCACAGGGAAGATGGAGAAGGGGGTGGAGTTTTGAACCTCCCACTTATTGAATACCCGTCATGGAAGAAAGAATAATGTTTTCATCGTTTCCTCTGATCAATAATCTGTACTAATCTTTGGGGAAACTGTATCAATTAAATCACCAAGGATACAATTTTGCTTTAGGATCTACATTAGATAGTGTAAAAAGTTACATCTGTTTTTCATAACGCCTTCATAAAGTTAGGGTTCTACTTTGGTTTCAGCACTAACTCCACTGCAGAGAACAGCTTGTGCACAGTTACAGATAATTTAACAATCATTGTGAATTAGAAGTCACATAGTCACTCGAGCTTGCTCTGCCTTTCAAGATCAGCATATCAATATCGACAACGTCATTCTGCATTCCTTCTCCACCCAGTACCTTTCACACCCCGACTTGAAAATCTAGCTTTGCCTTAAAGTATTCTGACTTTGTAACACTTCCTCACAGGGACATGGAATCAAAGACTCAATTCTCAGTTTCATTTCATTTTAAATGGGCAACATTGCTTTTCACATCCACCCAGTTAAGGTCTATCTAGATCTTACATTTACATCTATAATCAGCACAAGTCCAACATGTCCTAGCTTCCCTCAACCTGTAACGTTCCCCTCTTTGCCATAGCACATGGATAAGTATTGGACTTGGCATGGATGAGGTGTAGGATGGAACTGTCTGTAGATTACTGGTTTAAGCTGAAGATAGACAACAAGGTGAACTCAGTGATCAGACAGCATCTCTGGATAAAGGAATAGGCGACGTTTCAGGTCGACTTGTCTGAAGGGACTTGACCCACAATGACACCTATTCGTTTTCTCCAGAGATGCTGTCTGACCTGCTGAGTCATTTCAGCTTTGTGTCCATTTTTGGCATGGGTGACTTAGGCCAAAGCACCTGTGTGCTGTACAGCTCCAACTGCAATCTTCAACTCCAACCAATTGGTAAATTCTTAACATTTTGCTCAATTGTAAATTTAAAAAAAAGTCCTGCTAAAATGACTAACATAAAACCTCAGATATTATGCTAATTAGCCTATCAATGCCCACCAATCCCTCTATTTTGAATGGAGTTACATTTACTATTTTCCCAATTATATAAAATCTTTTCCAACTTGCGATTTTTGGAAAATTAAAACTAGCACCATCTCACTGGTTACTGTATACGACCCTGGAGGGCATCAGCCTGCAGCTCCAACAGCTTAATTTTAGAATTACTAAAGCAACAACACAAAGATACACTCCCCTAACCTCTTCAATTTCACCCAAATGCATAGTTTAATTACTGTTTAATACCAGTAAAACAACTTGTCATGCGATATAACTTGCTGGGGAATGTGCACTTTCCCTGGTCTAATGAGTTAGGATCTCTGGTTGAAAACGCGACTGAGCTAGCTGGCCAGTTTCTGCTCGTTTCCCCACTCTGATGTTAAGACTCCTTGGAGAGCAAACATGCTCACGGGCAAGTTATCCCAAGGCTGCACTGGCAACCATGTATAATTGCATCAAATCGATAGGTACACTAGTTCAAAATATGGACAAAAACTTGCTATATAGTAAACAATGTTTTTATACACAAGACATTAAGCGACTATAACACCCTCTATGTAAGAAAGTGACAGCAGCTATTAGAATGTTAAGTTTAGAAATTAAACTTTAACATTTGTCTTGACAGGTCATCTGCCTTTGGAGTGTTCAGTGGAATTAACCGAATTGCATCAATTTTGGGAAATGTTGCATTTGGGGAACTTGTTGATGCGCACTGTACTGTGCCCATCCTTCTGGTAGCATTTGTGCTCTTCATCGGCAGTTTGGCTGGTTTAAAGCTGCCCAACATCAAGAACAGAGAGTTAAGCTGATTGAAGTTTCCATTTGATGGCCCATAATAACTGGATCCCAGATGAACCACAAGACTTGCTCAAGATCAGGAATGGAGGCAGAGAAAGATGGCTTCAAAAATCAAAAAGGGTACGAATCAGGTTTATGTAGCAGGAATCAGAAAATGGAGAAAATGGAACAAATATGTAGTGTCTGTGCACAATGCCATCTGGTGTCAAGTTGTACTTGAACAAATGTAAATACACTCGTCAAAATAAACCAACGTAGTATATGGACATTGTAATTGTTTGTCAGAAGAATAAAGAAACAAAACCAAAGAACTTGCATTCACTCGCTATAATCTGCAGCATCTAACAACCAAGAATGTCGGCTTGCATCCTACATTCCAACAATGGCTTCACTGCCAGTGTACAGAAGACTCCATTAGACAGCGCTGTCCTGACAAGAATCTGCTGTGAACAGGACACCCATCATCCTTTTGAAATGGTGACAGAATCAGATGTAAACATGTCTGTCTATGCAGCCAACGTCTTACCTGAAAGAGTCCCAACATTTAAAACAGAATTTTTATTTTTATTTTAAAGAGTGTAGCTAATCTCTGGAACTCCCCCAGAGTTGTGTGGACCATTATTGGAAGCATTCCAACCCATTCGAATTGCAAATGGCTCAGTGCGAGATAATGACCACCAGGTAACAGCTCCTTTACCCAGCGCCCTGCAGACAAATCCGTTCCAAGTATATCACGCAAGCTCCACCAGCGAAAACCACCAATTGTCACACAACAGGAGTACTTAGGATGTGCAGCAAATAAACGCAATGTTTAATATAAAGCAGTGTTTGAATGCACGACATTTTAAATGTTCTAGAAATAAATTTTAAACAGCTGTCATTTTTAATTTGCCCTCTCCAATGTCCTTTGATCCCAGATTTGCCAGGCAAACCAAAACATTCAAATGGGAAGAAAAATTGTCAAATTACCATTTTGAACAGAGAATTAAATCATTTTTGAAACTGCAATATGTTTGCACTGGTAATAAAGGTAATGACAAAATGGATGAAATAAAGTCACTTCATAAAATACTGTGAACATGGGTTTTTATTCCATTTGGTTTTTTTTTTTAAACTTACAGCAAGTCTAGACGTCACTGGCCAAGATATTCCATTCATTGCTCATGGCCACACTGGAGGATTGCTACAATTTAGTCATTGCAGTTTAGCAATACATCAGCAGATGGATTACTGGGGCATTTGGCCATTATGTACAACATAGGCTCCTTTGTACCTCTGGTTGAGTGGAAGCAGTGAAAATTTTTGCACTGTACTGGTACATTAGACATGTTCAACATTAGTTTCTGCTTCAACAGGTTTTTTTTTTTTTTTACCAACATTAACAGCTTACTTCACAACCTCCGGTAACTACAGTCACACCTGCATACCACCACCGTGAGGTAGAGACCTTACTAATGCTCAACAGCAGCTGGGCGAGTGACAAGGCAACAGCTCAGCAAAAAAAAAAAAAGTTAAGGACACTGGTTCTTTGGCACACAGCTTCAGATCAAAAACCACTAGAGTAAAAACCTCTTCAAGTAACTTGGAGACTCAAGCAGCTGCTCAGCAATAGCTTCATCCTTTTAACAGTAATGAGCAACTGCTCAAAAGGGGACAAAGCCAGAAACTCAGCCTGGCCCAGCCTTGAAACCCCCTTCTGCTCAAGTACAAAAAAAAAACATCATCAGTGAGAATAGTGATTAAAAACCTCTACCTACCCATAGTGCAAATTAAAAAGTGCAAAGAACATCTTAAAACTATGTACAGCAGCTCGAATGTCGTTATTTCAGTCCAGTTTCTAATCCATAAATCCACACCAATGGTTGCAAACATCTTGATTTACAACAATGACCCAGGGTCCATAACAGCAGCCCCAGACACAAAAATGTTAAAAGCCGCCAGGAAAAGTGTCACGGTTGTGTTTGACTAAAACATTTTAACTGGTCAAAAAAATGAAGCCTTAAAAAGGCAGTTGCATCTGTAAAAACTGAGCGTAAAATATTGAATTTGATTGCTAAATAAAGCACTCTTCTCTGCCTTGTAGTCAAGTAAAAAACCGGCTCAATTATCACCAGTATCTGCGGTCCTGATGGGAAAAAAAAATTTAAAGGCACTGTATGGCAACCGCTAGTGGAAAGGTAATGAACTTGCAACATTGTCAAAATGCAAGGAATGTAAAAAAGCCTAAAAATCTAAATGTGAAGCTATTTGCTTCAACACTTTCAAGACCTGGCTATCACCTCTGTGCAGAACTGTTGTCTGGGAACTGCTTTGGTGGGCCCCAAAACCCCATGGAATTCACTGTGCATAGTGCGATTGTGAATATTAAACAGCAAATAGCAAGTGCAGGAGTGAACTTCGGTCCATAATTGCTGTTCCCAGTCTGAGCCATACCAGCTCACTCAACTCTGAAATCGCACACTTTCCGCAGTTTTAGCTGGAATCGCGGTTCTTCTGGTTGCGCATCAACGGACGGTGATGGCGGAGAACCTCGAGGGAGTGCTGCCATTGCCAGCACGAACGACAGAAGTATTTGAAGCAGACCTGCGAGGAAGCAAGACAGTAACTGGTTTTAGTTATTGGTGTGAACCAAGCCACAAGGTTTTTACACATTCACAAATGGAAATTCAAATCTCATTGACTTCAGATTTACCACGATCCAGTATCCAATTCAGTTGTCGTTTGGGGTTATTTAACATGAAGCCAATTCTGGCTTGCTATGCTGATACACAATGCAAATAAGATAATGTACGAGAACAAACTCAAGTGACTCAAAATGATCTTAGAAGCATGGAGGACCACCTTGGAAGGGCATCTTTGTCACATTGGCCAAGTTGAGCCAAAGGACCTGCTTCTATGCTCCATGATTATGATGCTGGGCAGACCTACGTGGATTGTACAAATTATAGGAAAGATATCAACAAAATAGAGAGAGTACAGAGGAGATTTACTAGAATGTTGCCTGGGTTTCAGCACCTAAGTTACAGAGAAAGGTTGAACAAGATAGGTCTTTATTCTTTGGAGCGCAGTAGGTTAAGGGGGGGACTTGATAGAGGTCTTTAAAATTATGAGAGGGATAGACAGAGTTGACGCAGATAAGCTTTTTCCATTGAGAGTAGGGAAGATTCAAACAAGAGGACATGATTTGAGAATTAAGGGACAAAAGTTTAGGGGTAACATGAGGGGGAACTTCTTTACTCAGAGTGGTAGCTGTGTGGAATGAGTTTCCAGTGGAAGTGGTGGAGGCAGGTTTGATTTTATCATTTAAAAATAAATTGGATAGGTATATGGATGGGAAAGGAATGGAGGGTTATGGTCTGAGTGCAGGTAGATGGGGCTAGGTGAGAGCAAGTGTTCGGCAAGGACAAGAAGGGCCGAGATGACCTGTTCCCGTACTGTAATTGTTATATATTATGATTGTTAAACCATTTATAACAGCTTAAAAATCAACACTGTAGATGCTGGAGATAGGTCAACCATGATCTGAGGGAAGAGAACTTCAATAGAAATTGCTAATGTTTGAACGACAAAGATCTTTGAACAGGAACATTAGCTGCTTGCCTTAGTGGATGTGAGCTGACCCGCTGGGTACTTACAACATTTTGTTTCTGCTTCTAACCAATTTATCTGTCCATCATTTACAACTGAAGTCAGTTTACTTAACTTTTATTTTTGAATTGCATCAAAAGGCAAAAAGCATGTTTGTGATACTGATGAATGTTTGTGCATTCAAATACATTGGTGCTAACACTGGAAATTACCTGCAAGGAAAATAGTTCCTAAATTAATAAAACTCACTGGATCTCTGCAAAAGAATGGTCCTGGCTGGGCACTGCATGCATGACACATTGAGTCCTCTAGGTATGGATCAATCTGCACCTTTATATAGAAAAAAAAACATCAGTTAGAGAGAGATTTTCTTCCTTCAAAAAGCAGCAACTCAAATGCACAATTTACCTTCTTTGTGAACTTTGGAGTCTTTATCTCCACAAAAGCAGCTCCAACTCCATTCAAGTAACTGCGCTGGTTATTAAAGGTGACTCGACCAGAACCTAAATACAAATCAAGCTAAAGATTCAATTAGCCTCGAAAACAACGTTAAGTTTTCAGTGATTTAAAGATTTCCAAAGACATTATTTGCATTGTAATAATGTCAACTGTCCAGTATCAACATTTCATGGAACAGTATTCCAGATTCAAGTGCTCAGCCTTTCCAACCCATAACCACCAAATGTAGACAAGATTGTGGCAAGTGGAACGAAGTTTTGATTTTTGCATTAAATACCAAGAAAAAATCAGCTATCCATACTGCAGGACTATCCAACTACTGGGAGCTTCTATTAAGTCTAGACATAATGAACTGTAGATGCTTATTTACAAGACAATGCTGGAGTATCTCAGCAGTCAGCATCTCTGGAGAACATGGATCATCCATGTTATCCACGTTCTCCAGAGACGCAACCTGACATGCTAAGTTATTCCATCCAGCACTGTCTCTTTCTGTTTTCTCTATTTGTGGACTCCGAGACTAAAATACAGTGCAACTAGAAGTAATGTTTCAAAGAATTAATTTTAAAGGCACTGGAACATCATGCTAACAGAATGCCAAGCAGATCATAATACATGGAGACGGTTTATGAAACTTTGGTTTACAGATGCCACTTTCAGTACAGAATTACATATCAGCAAAGCCCCTAGATCCTTTCTCATCGCCCACTTTGAGTTATTTCCTGCTCACTTTATATTCCTCATAATCCCTATCTGATGCAGCCTTAAATCTGTCCATTCATCTGTTTTCTTCCTGACCAGGTTTACAACCTCCTTGGTCATTCTTTGTTCCCTTACCTTACTGTCCTTATCCTTCCTTACCGGAACATGCTGATCCTGCACTTTGATTAAATGGCCTGCCTTTAGGAGACTCACTTCATCGTTTGACTTACCCAATAACAACTGCTTCCAATCAATCCTTTAACTCCTGCCCAATTTCATTGTAATCTGCATTGCCCCAAGTACCTTTCCCCCAGCATCCCAACCTGACCCTATTCAAGACTTGAGTAGCGAGTATACAAATACATTAAAATGTTCACTCAGGTTACTGGCAACTCACTTTGTGCTGGGTACATCAAAACAGCATGTAGTTACTGCTCTAAATACCCTGATCTTTAAAGCCATTTAATGTTCTTAAAACTGCCCCATTACATGGATTCATGTAAATTCGGGCATTCGGTTAAAAGCAGAAAATGTACCACTACCCCACTAAACAGACGTTGGGGAAATACATTAGCAGTTTAACCAATCCCTCGCAGAAATTCATGCACATTTTGAAAGAGACAAAAGCTAAACAAGTTTGAAAGACTTCATAGAATTAAGTTAGTAGCATTAACAGAATTTGTTCCCACAAAAGAAACATTGGTTTCAACAGAAAACCTGAATAAAGTAACCTTGTAGAGAATTAACTTTATTGCAATCCTCAAATATTTGGAAAATATCTGGCGAAGAAACTCTTGCAACAGATCAAGCAAAGTTTGGATTCCTTGTCTGTTCCAATGCCGATCTCTTGGCAAACATCTCTTAGGACTGATTACAGAAAGAAAGTTATTTTATGAATACTGAACAATTACAATTTGCAATACCAATGCATTTAGTTGATGGCAGTGCATCAACATTAACTTAAACCAAGTTCCCACAGCTTCAGGCTCCACATGTAACAAGTCATTTAATCCCAAGGCATTAATGTTTATTTATGCAAGACAGACATTGCCTGTCATCTCACCGAGCATCAACCCAAAGTACTAGAAATCTGATCATAGTTTATAGGCACGTACCTAGTGTTATCCAATAACAAAGTGAAAAGAACAGTCAATAACTGGTGATTAGCATTTGAGACACCCATTTTTAAACATCCAATCCTTTTTCAGATTGAATTACAATTCCTGCCAGAAAGGGAGTACTCTATTAAAAGACAGACACCCTAGTAAAAATGACCAAGGGTCAGATCAGTGCAGATCCAAGTAACAGGCCAGTCAACAAGATTCACTACAAAAATCAAACCAGCAAAACTTTCTCTCTTGTCCAGAGATCATTTTAACATACAGGATAATGTATGTGGAAATTGTAACGGGAATCACCCAACCTCTAGCTGGGAGAGCATAGAAGCAACACTTTACTTATAGCTCCCGTTTTCATTTCACCAATAGTTCAAAGCCTACTATTCCCAATAAACTCCAACATGCACAGAATATTTTGACCTATACTAGATATTTAGATCAGAAGAATTTGAGATTAGTTGGCTTCGAACTGGTAGTGAAATGGAGATGTACACTATACAAGTCAGATTACCCTATGCAGGATTTGTATTCCATGTTTTCTTATCAATAGTTCCTGCTAAGCATTGACAAAACCACCGTGTCTAGGGCTTTGGATCCAAAACATCAGAACTGCTGCTGGCAATTCACATCGGAATTGATGAATAGGATTTTACACACATACAATAGTCCAGCGCTTGTTTGGAACATGACCAATTGGCATCTCAATCCACTAACGTTGAACATTTAATACTGATTTGCACACTAACTTGTAGCCCCAGCTGCATTGAAGATCATGTTGCATTTCCTCCATCATCTTCCATCTTACTCCCTTCAGCAACTGACTTTTCTTACACATAAATCAGATTGGGACGGACTCTAAATGATAATTGTACTAAGGGTTCATGAAGTAGATTGTGAATTGGAAGCCTTTGTTTCTAGTTAAGAATATGCCAGGAAAATAGAGATTATTTCATGTCTAATCCCTGGCCATGCAAGACAGAATTAAATCTGGAGTCATCTGACAATTGCAATATTAGGTTATGGACAAATTGATGACTGAATAAGTAGACATGAAGCATTACACCTGTGGTAAAATACTGCAAACCTAAATACAACTTCCTCCAGAACTATTTCTGCTGCAATGACTTTACCAAAACATCCAAATATCCACCTCTAGATTGTCACAATTTATTACACCTTTAAGATCTTTTGTCTTTGATTTATCATAATATTTCTCAAACTTTATTTCCATATCCATGTTCCATATATAGTTGTGGCCAAGATCTTTCTCCATATTATGCCAAATTGAACTAACCATTTCATACCAAACTGAGCACTGCTTTTATGAAACATCTTCTGAAAGGCCATTTAACATTCACAATTCAGCTTTTCATGCATGACAATGACCTTTGAAATACATGCAGGTTTTATGTTCAAAGTCTAACATTGCTACAGGTGTTAAGGGCCTGTCCCACCAGCATGCGATTGCATGCGTCTAGCGCGACCAAACGTGGTGGCTTGAGCCGTACGGCTTCGCGGGGCCGGTCCCACTTCCAACCGCGGAGCCGTCTGGAGTTGTGCGGGGCTGGTCCCGACATCATACATAGAAAATAGGTGCAGGAGTAGGCCATTCGGCTCTTCGAGCCTGCACCGCCATTCAATATGATCATGGCTGATCATCCAACTCAATGTCCTGTACCTAACCATACTCACCAATCAGCTGGGCAGGAGGTGGGCCGACTGAATTTGGACGTCGCACGGCCTCGGGCGGTTACGTCATCACGCAACGGCACGCCGGGCAGTGACGTCATCAGTAACACCACGCGTTAGGCGTACAGCGTCGAGTCGCTGCGTACGGCCTCAATGCGGCGCGGAATTTTTGGACAGTGTCAGTTTTTCGGAGTCCCGTGCGATGTCGGGACCCGCCCCGCACAACTCCGGCGATCGAAGTGGGACCGGCCCCGCGAGGCCATACGGCACAAGCGACCACGTTAGGTCGTGCTCGCCGCATGCAGTCGCATGCTGGTGGGACAGGCCCTTTAGGCTAATTAGTTTACAACACCTTTCACTTATCTTAGTAGAATGGCGCAAAATCTGTAGAGCTTTACAGTGCCCCAACTATAATATTTCTTCAACGTTGTCAACTACTTCCTACAAAAGCCAACCTGCATCTAATGGGGCCCATATCTATTTTATTTAATGTTATTACATTTTGGAATGTCTAAAATGTGTCTGCTTCTGCTAGTAACACATTATTAAATAACATACTGGGTTTAAATAGTTAACAAAGGAACACTTACACAGTCTGTGACTTGGTCTCAATTAGACTAAACAATAGTGACCTTCAGATTTTATATGCATGTTATCGTGAATACCAGCCAAAAGCACCAACATTAGTTGGGAGCTCAGTTATGGTAACAAATGCAGAGGATCTAATTTTGTTTGAGGCTTGCATTATGATTAACAGATGATCTAAATTACTCAATTTGTGGAAAGATAATATGCTTGGAATGCTCAGATAAAGGGAAGAAATAAACATCACTTTTGCATTTCCCCTAAAGAATACTGGTACTAATAAGTAGTTAGAAAGATCAGACATCTACACTAAATTATAGTATTTCAATTTACAATTACCCATTGTACTAAGGGCAATTTTATAGGTGGTACTATGAAGCACAACTACCCAGTAGAAGTAACATACCAATTGGATACTTGTGCTTGTCAGTATCAATACCAGCATGTACTACTCCCCCAAATAAGTCATTCATGATGGTTGCCAAGGCCTCTGCATTCAACATTCCGTGTAGTGCTCCAACAAAAACTGTTTTACTGAGATCCAGGCGCTGAGATGGGCTGCGAACAAAGTTGCTGTCAGAAAGGACCCACGGTATGACCTGCACCTGCAAAATTTAGAGCAGAGGAAAGATTTACAAATAGTTTTACAACTGCCCTGAAAAGTTTGCCCTTAAACTGATACAAGGATTAATACATCCACACAAACTGCAGTTAGCATAGAATTTACTGCCATTAAGCCAGTTTTTTTGGGTTTTTTTGCAACGTCCATAGGCATAGTAATCTTTATTCATGAGTAAATTGATTATACATAAACATTTGATCCTGTGGACTTGTGCCTGATGCAAAGCCAATAGTGTTCTTCCTCAGCCATGAGACATCGGTCAAGGACCGATGACTGAGCAAGGCAGCAGTCAGCACAACAGCCCAAAGGGTGGAATTACCTCATTCCCCGATCCCCAGGTTAGAGGCACTGCTCTACTTGACCTGATCCAACACGAGGAGCAAGTGCCACCGTCTCAAAGACAATCCCTCATTGGAAGAATGGGCAGAGCAACGTCCCCACCCACTAATTTACCCCAATCCAACAGCTGCCGACTAAACCTGGGGCCATACTCATTGCCTTCGTTCCAAAGATGTCCAGTGAAGATGAGAATCAAAACAAGCAGGACGGCCTTATGGCCTGGGCCAAAAGATGTACAATTTCCCTCAAAATACCACAATGCCAGCAGTTGTCTGTCTTTTCACCGTTTTATTTTTATTTTTAGTTAGTTAAAGTGTTTTGTTTGGAGGTCTAGACTTTTTTGTGTGGGGGGTGGGGGGAAAGGGGGAAACTGCCTTTTAGGGTCCCTACCTGGTCGGAGAGGCAGCTTTTCTCCGGGCTGCAGCTTCGACCCGTCCTCGCGGCCTACCAGCGGGCCTGGAGCGGCGTTTCCTGTCGCGGACCGCCAGAACCTCGGCTTCGGCACAGCACTGGAGCACTATCGTGGAGCGGGCGATGCCTTGCCTGGGTCGCCGCGCTGGAGCTCCGGTGAGCTGAGACCGCCGGGAACAACATCGCGGAGCTGCGGGACTGTGGAGCGGCCAGCTGCGGGCGGAACTTTACACCAGGAGCCTGGGATCTCGCAACGAGATCGCCAGTTGTGGAGCTCCATCCGGCGCGGCCTTGTCGGCTTCGGAAGCCGCGGCCTCCAGTACGGAGGCGGCCGTTCCAGGGTTCCCATGCCGCTGTGAGGACTCTCCCGACGCCGGAGCACCACCACCCGGCGAGAACGGCCAGGAACATCGGGCCTCCGTAGAGGCAACTGTGGAG
This sequence comes from Amblyraja radiata, assembly GCF_010909765.2. Taxonomy (NCBI): domain Eukaryota; kingdom Metazoa; phylum Chordata; class Chondrichthyes; order Rajiformes; family Rajidae; genus Amblyraja; species Amblyraja radiata. The sequence goes on from NC_045999.1 coordinate 9,538,476, forward strand.
GCCTCAATAGGCCCGACTATGGGTGAACTGGGGTTGGGGACTGGACTTTGTGCCTTCCCTCATGGTGGGAGCCATTGTGGGGGGATGTTCTTTGTGTTTAAGACTCTCATTGGTGTTATGTCTGTATTCTTTTGTGTACTGCAAAATGGCAAAAAGCATTTCACTTCATTACACCTCGGTGTATGTGAATATGACCAATAAAAAAACCTTTGAATTTGAGAAGAATTAAAGATCAATTCTGATCAAAGAAATTAAGATTTTCTACAAAGTACAAGGCAAAGGATTATCTCATTTTCCCCCTCATCTAATAAAAATAGTCTCAGTTAAAATCAAGGCCCAAAAACCAAAATTTTGTCAAGCAGGAACAGACAGCATTGTTTAACATTTGGCTGGAATCATAAGAGACCAAATAATCATCAAGTACTCAGTCAACATTCACCATTGTTGGTTATTACCAGTGCTTTTTTTGCAGACAAAAAGGTGCCGGTAAGCATATTGTTCCTTGCTGTTGTTGTCTGTGGCAGATAGTTATCCTAAGGCCCTGACTGCATAATTTAAATTCTTTAACTTTCATAATTTGTAATATTAACATTTCTAAAGATATGAAAACCCAGTTTTATCATTAGAGGTGCCACCAGCATTTACTGACATAAAAAGCACTGGTTATTACTACGCAAATCCAAGTCAAAACATTAAGTATACTTGTGTAGACCGAAACTATATTGCAAAGAGGAATTAGTATAGAACTGGTTGGGAAAGACAGGACGCAAATGCCTAAAATACCTCTTTGCAGCGCATTCTGCGACTCGACATCTTGAAGTAATATTCACTTGCACCATCAGTACTCATGAGGTCATGTGTGCAGGATTGCAGTAATGCACGCACAGACTTCTCAGATTCAAAAACTAAGTAGACATAACCTAGTAATAAAAAAGTTAACTAATTTAGTTTTTGCATTTGGAAATAAAGCTCAAGGCTGTGCATCTTCCCTTTAATGCAAAAGCCGACAAAACTAAATGGTGAATCATGCATAAAAATGCACGAGTTTGTATTTCTACTGAGCGTGGGCTGACAACGTTTAAGACGCACTTGAATTAAACTGCATTTATATTATACTATGCTATTCTGGCATACAAGTGGAAAAGTAGCCTGACTGCTTAGTTTCCACAAGTTTGTCATATTAATTGAAATTCACGCAAGTCAATTAAATTTTTGGATTTGGCCTGCACAATTCAAGCATTATAGAGTAATAGCCATTTTAATCTACTTCATCTAAAACAAGGCTAGTAAATGCACTAGATTTTAAATGGGTCTTTAAACTATCAAAAGTTGGTTATTTTAAACCCGTGAAAGCTTAAATGGCCTTACCAGCTATCCAAGGTGGCTTGGCAACCTTTGTACCTGCATGCATACCAGTGCTCTGACCCATAACCGTAGTGACGTGTTCACGTCAGAACAGGTAAAATGTCCTACCACATCTCAGTTCTCATTACCTTTCGGCATATTACCTTTGGGTGGGCATCGAGGGTGCTTGCCATCCTTACCCGGCCATTCCACACTCAGTGAACCAAATACTCTGAAAGTATTTATCAGTCCCACTAAATAAAAAAGGATAAACCATTAAACACAAAAACTGAATTATTTACCAAATGTCAGAAATTTAACAGCACCACTCTCGGGACAAAGTGACATCTAATGATCAGAACAAGATGGCCCGAGGCCCATTGTAGCTTTCACTTTAGAAGTAATTTCTTCAGTTTCAAACCCATATTTTTAAATCAAGGATCAGACTGATGAGATTTAGTAGAGAGCAGAAACATCTCATTTTTTATAATTAGTGTTACTAGTCCCAAACAGAACCAGGTGTCTATCCCCCAGAACAATTTCATTCTCCTGACCCCACCCAAGATTCTAGTTCAGAATCAGCAAGTCTGGTTAAGTTTATAATGACTGTTTTTCCACAATTTGTAGCTTGCCCAAGCGAAGTGAACATGGGAGGTTTGATTCATGTTCCTTCAATATGTACTGTATTTTACTGTTCTTTTTACAATCCATGTTCTCGGGGTATCTAAATCTTATTAGTTATTTATGTTATGACATTGGATGGCAGCTGCATACCAAATCTCGTTGCGCTTATGTGCAATGACAATAAAATATATTATTATTATATTATATTTGCCAATTGAATCGTTATTGGAGGCAAGATTATTTCTCAAGGAGATTATCTCAAGGAGACTGCTATGCAAATATCATGCTGCAGTTAATACTATGATATTCACTGCTGCAATAAGAATCAACTTGATCTACTTTGGAAAAAGTACCTTCCCCCCCCACCCAGGCAGGTTTTAAGAATATTTTGAAGAGTGCTAAACACAAATATGATGGGGAATGTTGATGGGCCACCCAAATCATATAGAAAACAACTATTCTGAAGTAGTGCAGGCAAGGTAACGTACAGATAGTTACTTGATTTTTAAAGTGAAGCAGCAAAAACTATTAGAATATTGGAAACAAGAGCCAGAATTATGCCCAAGAAGGTAGGAAAGCAGACAGACAAAGAATAATTTCTGTTGGCATTAAGAATGGAACAAATATCCTGGCAGAAATAAATGAATGTGCTCTGAAGATAATCAAGTCACTGTTCTGAAGTTCGAGGTAGGTTCAGATTAAAAGTACATTTTACCATCCTGCTTGTTAATCTGTTCTGATAAGATTTTAAAATTATCAAGAGATCAATAAAAACATACAAAATGTGCCAATGTCAACCTATTCAAAGGCCCAACATGGTTATATTCAAATCAATATTAACTTTTATTCATAAAGGTTTGACAATCCAGTTATGGTTATTATGTGTATAATTGGTCAGGACCACAGGTTAAGAATGAAGTGAACTATTGGCATCTGGAATGCAATGACCAGCGCAAGTGGCAGATTCAACGAGGCTTAGGAATGGATCAATATTTGAAACACAGCTTTTGGTTAGGAACCCATAAGTGAAACAGCTCAGTATTTGTAGAGCTTGTCTGGACTCAAGGATAAATAGGCACCTTCCCTTCCATTACCATTCTATGACTGGAAGCTATAACCCAAATAGCTTAATCCAAGAGAAAAACACTAATGTCCAGTGGATGATCACTAAGATCACTTAACCATCAGCCCACTGTTACTGCCACCCATTGACGATATTAATATCTATAAATCACCCAAACATCTTGGGCATTTGAAATACTTTCCCATGCAATACACAGTGATAATACCTTCAGTTATGTCCCAGGGTACACCACCCAAGAACACTTTGCAGGAATAGATTGGGTTCTTATAGTTCCGGGGTGGTAACTGGCCTCTCCAAGTAAACGTAGCTTCACTCATTGCTTAAGGGAGAGATGGAAGAACAGGTAAGGGAGTTGTATTTCTTGGAACAGATCACAATACATACACCACCTTCACTGCTTTATTAGAAGAACTATTGGCATATAAAAATAATACCCTGCACTATGCACCTTCTCTACTCTCACCACATGAATATAAGACATATGCTCGGCAATCAGCCTTCAGACTGCTGTGCAAAGCAGCTGCTAGCAAAACTTTATTCTGGTAGATAAATGTAGAGTCTGTTTATGACAGAAAGAATAGAAAGCCATTGCTGCAATAATGCAAAATGAGGCTAAAAGCTTACATTGTTGATGGGTCACAGGATACAAGGCATTCAATCAAAGATAAAGATTTCATTTTTGAGCTTCCAGATTCATTCAAAATGAGCGAAAAAGCATTATTGCTAACAATGCAGAATATTTTATTCCCATTACCTTAAGGTTACAGTGTGTTAAATGTTGGATTTAAGATTTAAATTAATTTAAAGCACTCAAAATTTACACCAAAATATACTCAAATGTCTTCATTTTGACAGAAGAGAGGCACGACACCAATACAATATCAAGATAGAAGCTTGTATTTCATCCCACATGCTGATGAACCACATCCCACACCCTTCTTTAGTAAACCACCCTAAAAATACAGTTTTATTACCTAGTCATAACAGATTCTGGGCAATTTAGGAACATAAGGGTCGAAAAAAATCCAATCCATACAGCACAGAACGGGCCATGACCATGCCAAACAATCACCCACCTCCAGCAATCCCATTTGTCAGCACTTGGTCCATAGACTAAACACTGGCAATTCAAGTGCTCACCTAGATATTTAATTGTGAGCAGCTGTTTCCATGTCTTGCTCATACAATGCTTTCCAGATATCAAACACTCTCCACACCTCCCCTCATTTATTCTGAACCTCTGTCATCTAGTTTGAAACCCTTTGAACAAAAATGGTTTTCTATCATCTATGCCCTTAATTTTCTATTCCCCAGTCAGGTCCCCATTCAGACTCCACTGCTCCAGTTCTCTCTTCATAACTATACACCTTCCCAGGCAAAGCCCTGGTCAATCTCCTCTGCACACTCCAATACAATCATTACGTCCCTGCAGCACAATGAAAAAAACCCTTGCGGAACTCCACTAGTCACTGGCAGCCAACCAGAAAAAATGCTCCCTTCATTGCCACCCTTTATCTTCTGCCATCCAGCCATTACAATACCACTTTACCAAATGATCAATTACTTTCCGTAACTCAATACTAGGGACGAGATTTAACAGGAACCAAGAGGCTATTTTGTCTACTCAACGTGTGGTGGGTATATGGAGCGTACTGCCAAAGGAGGTTGTGAGGCAGATACTATAACATTTTAAAAACATCTGGACAGGTACATGGGTAGGAAAGGTTTAGAGCGATATGGGCCAAGTGCAGGCAAATAGGACTAGCTTGGATGGGGCATCTTGGTTGGCATGGACAAGTTGGGCCAAATAGTCTATTCTCTACGACGACTGCACTTCTGCAATGTGTATGCCATTTGCTAACTTGTACTTCCTATATTTGTACCGACTTGATGCAAGGGTCTCAACACTGTACCCCCAGACATGACTGGTTTCTGGTCAAATTCGCCACTATAATATGTATTTATTGAAGTGAAAATCTACAAAGCAGCCAACATTATAGTGATATTTAGGTAGAGGTTTAAACATTAGAGGTCTACATTAAGCTTGCAGATGAAAAGCAAGTAAGGGACATGGAATATATATAGAAATGTTATCTGAAAGCTTAACTATGAAACAGGAACGTGCCCCCTTACCTGCAGCTTGTCTATGCAGTCTGGCCTCCTTTTCAATACTGAAAGGGTCTTCTGGGCACTCCAAAAGATCCCAATTTGCCCAACCAGAATTTGCTGACCATCTTTTGAAGGGATTAGGGCTCATTTGATTTGTGACCGAAATTTGATCTTGATCCACTCGGGGGCTCATAACAACCCGTTTCATTGAATCCCTGCTTACTCCACCCATCGGCAGAAAGGAAATTGGAGGAGAAATGCGAAGACTCGACTGTAATAAAAAATGTAATTGGTAGACATCAAAAACTTTCCCATTAAATCAAGACTTTCTTATCTAATGAGATGATCAGTTATCATGCAGTTGTACAACAAACAGCTGAGTTTACCAACTTGAGAATTCTAGCAGTTAAAGCAAATGACCAGCATTCTTAGAATTAAATCAGTCCAAGCCAAAATAGTTTTAAATGTCTGGTCAAGGCTTTAACGTTATCTACTGTGTGTGACGCATTAGTAGTTAGAAGTTTCTAGATTCCAAGTCATTTATCAATCCAGTCTCCTTGCAAGAATTTTACAAACATTTCAATTGAAACTGCTTAAGTATCCATACAAAGCAAAACTATTTTGGTCTTGAAATAGTTTTAAGTACATATTCTAAAATGTTATCAAATCAATTTTAAAATCAGGTTGGCCACTCCAAACTCTACAGGGTATTCCAGTCGAGTGTTTAAAGGACCTAATTGGAGCAATATTTTCATGTTCTGACCAAGATGTTTGGATCAAGTATCAACTACTCGTTGTACTTGCTACAAAGCACTTTGTTCATTAATGCCAACACTTGGTATCTTAAATATTTTGCATTTTGAGTTCTCAAATTTCATAGATCATCTGCCTAGTATTCTGCCACCTACATAATATTAGTCCTTCCCACCAGTTTCTTTTAAATCAGCAAACTTAAATGACAGATTAATGTAGTCAGTGAAACTTAACAAAACCCAAATAATGAACTGTGCACTATGCAATAGTTACACAAATCAAAGTGACCGTTTAATATTAGTTTTCACCCCCAACCACATATTTTAACCATGCCTACAACCAATCTACCTTGGACTATCTACACATTCACAAGGCTTACCCAAATTACATCAATAGCTACAATGTTGTGACTGACTAAATCTAAGTGGTAATTTCACAAGATCCCCAACAAATCATTCTTAACCCAATATCAACAGTCGAGCATCAAAAATGTACTTATTAAATCATTTCCATTCCCTCTTTCAATAAGGAAACAAGGTGCTGGAGTAACTCAGCAGGCCAGGCAGCATCTGTGGAGAGAGTGGATAGGTGACTGTTTCAGCACCTTCTTCAGACCCAAAACATCACCTATCCATTCTCAGATGCTGCCTGACTTGCAGAGTTCTTCAGTGCCTTGTGTTTTGCTCCAGATTTCAACACCTGCAGTTCCTCGTCTGCGTCCTTCCATTTAGAAATAATTCTACATTGTGGCAAATGTTCCATAGTCAAGGAAATATCACCACATTTATCTTAAGCGTTGCGTATCAAAACGTTACTTTAAATTTCAAATCTCAAATCTATACTGCAAATAACGGATAATTGATGAAATTTGGTTTTATCCATCTTCAAACCCAAAATAAGTAGAAAGTACATTTGCTTTATGGCAGGTTAACCAGTCAACATCAACATTTGTGAAAAACCATCACTAATTGGACATTCACGTTCATGTATCTACATAAATGTAGTTGGAAATGAACAAATTATACTCCAAGAACAAGCACTTGTATAGTAGTGCAAGCCAAATTTCAAAATGGAAACAGCCACAATGGCCCAGAGTATTGCACCAATTTCCCCTTCAAGGAACTTTTAAATCTGCAAAATTGTTTCAATGGAGATTTAGGTAGAAAACTGACTACATAGCATTGAAGTACAAAAATAAACAATCATGCAATGATCTTTTATTTAATGTTATGCTAAATTTGTGGTATATTACTGAATATTTGTACCAAGTTGGATTTGGAAATTGAAGAATCTTACCATTAGCTCCGAAAGGGGATCAGATCCAGAGCTGATGCCACTTGTGTCCGAGTCAGAAGGACTGCTTGAACGAGAGTCCAACACTGAACGGCTGTCCAAGCGTTTGGGCAAAGCGGATGCAAATTGGTCAACATAATTCGAGCCTATTGGATCCATTGATGGGAACCCAACTGATGTTCTAGGCAGCTGGGCACTCAGTGGATTAGTGAGCAAGCCTAAAACTGCAAGCAGGAAAAGGAGCAATTTCAAACTGTACAGCTTCAGTTAAAACACATACCCAAATAGCTGAGCAGTGCTTGCATCAAGCAACCTCCCTACAATTCCCCCTTCAAAACAGGGTCATTAGCTCTATTCTATACAATTCCTTATATTTCAGATTTCATTTTCTCGAAAGACAAATGGCACCCTCCAACTTCTAATGCAAACACAATGCTTTCCCTTTCTCCATTACCTTCTGTGAGCAAAAACACTTTTAGGCCAAGCTACCAACATTCGCACACGCATACTACGCAATAGCTATCACCGTCAAGTATCAAAGGTTAAGTTTGTACCATAAAATTAGTCTTGCATCTTCATTGCTCCAGTAAAACAGTGCCCTCCACTATCAATCCAATTGCATACTTCAGTCTTTTTATACCCACTCAGCTCAATTACTACTTTACAAGATTAATGAATGAAACACTGGCCATTTTAATAAAATGTTTGAGCTTGCACTGAAACAGGATCTAAGATTTGCACCAGATTCTCCTCAAACAGTGCAGTGCTCACTTTTACCCAGAGCCCATAAACAAGTGCACGGTAAAATTAGTATACAATCAATATGCTTAATTTAATTCCTAGCATTCATGAGGTTTTAATATTCCTTTCTCTCTAATCTATAAACTAATTTTCCTCTAATCAAATAGGATTGCCTTCCAGCCGATCCTAAAATGAAACCCTTAATCTGAAGGTAGACAAAAATGCTGGAGAAACTCAGCGGGTGAGGCAGCATCTATGGAGAGAAGGAAATAGGCAACATTTCAGGTCGAAACCTTTCTTCAGATGGAAGAAGGGTTGAAGTTTCTTCAGCATTTGTCTACCTTCGATTTTCCAGCATCTGCATGCAGTTCCCTCTTAAACACTTAATCTAAATCTGTTAATTGTACAGAATAAATAACTTGTGGCCACAACTAAAACCACAATGAGTTTCCTCCTTCAGTATCAAATTAAGCATCGGCAATATTTCAGATCTATAAAATTGCCCTTCCAGGAAGGGAATATCCCAGATCAATAGGATTCACTGAGATTACCACTCATCCCTTTGATGTTAGGAATTCTGAAAATAAGTAGCTTGCAATATGTTTAACCCAGGAACCTGTGTAGTGCAGTGAATTTCTTCAAAGGTGTAAAATCCACATGTAACCATTGTGTTGTGGAAATATAAAAATGCTGTGGGTGCTGCAATTTTTTTTTAACATTCTAGATTCTCTCAGTGTTTCTCAGTGCACAATGTTAGGGCCTTGAATAAACAAACATTTGAAAACTAGCCACTGCTCTATGAGATGTTCTTTGTCTGTTCATATCAGAGCCATAATTAAGATGGCAATTGGCCCTCGTATGAAGTCAGATTCAGGGTACATGTTAAACAAAAATTCCCTCCAACACCTCCATACCTACTCCAGGTTTCCACAGATCTGAACATTACATTTACCATACCCAGAGCCATATTGGGCTAGATTTGTCCCAAATGTTGTGGTGTGACAGAAATACCGTTTGCAATCCTGCACTGCAAGATGTTGAACCAGTGACAAACCTTTCAACCTTCAACTTTAATTCCTTATTTCCACCCATCATAAATTGACAGCATTTAGAAACCATGATTATGTCTTTTTGGAGACTCGTTCTCAATTGATGTTGTGAATACTTTACCCAACCTCAAAATTCTTCTATTAATATACAGGCCATTTCCCTTCACAAAACTTCATTTGAATGTGTGGTGATTGCATTGCAATGAGGATTTAACTCCAACAATGACTTGCCCGATTCAAAAAGGCATCCAATACATTGCAAGACTCATTCTAACTATGTAGTACAGCCAAAAACAGGTTGGATGCAGCAAGAACTCTAAATTGACTGCAGTTTGGATGTTTGAAGTCAGGAGGTATTCATGATTTAAATCATAAATGTAATTATCACCACATCTCTTTGAATGGGGTTCACGCTCTTTGATTAAGGGAGGTTAGGTTACAAATTCACAAGTTATTGGAGGAGAATTTGGCCCATCGAGTCCACTCAACCATTCAATCATGGCTGATCTCTGCCTCCTAATCCCATTTTCCTGCCTTCTTCTCATAACCCTTGGCACCCATTATAATCAAGAATTTGTCTATCTCCGCCTTAAAAATATCCACTGACTTGGCCTCCACAGCCCTCTATGACAATGAGTTCCACAGATTAAAGTTCCTCCTCATCTTTCTAAAAGAACGCCCTTTAATTCTGAGGCTACGACCTCAGTGAGCAGAGGCCCAGTGCTGTTTAGCCCAAAATATATCAAATCAAGACTAATTTCGAACAGAAGATTTAAAAGTAATTCAAGACTTGACAAGCTGACAACAGGCCAAAGGGGGCATTCTGAGGGTGGGCCTTGGGAACCCTCACCTACGGCCTTTGACACCTTTGCTTGCAGCTGGTTTCTAGCAAGAGAAAGATAGGGCACAGCTGAATCAAGCACAATCCAGGCCATTGATACTTCTGGTGCTGTGCACAAACCCCATGGACACATGCAAATTGCCCAATACATCAATTTTCAGCATAAACCATTGTTTTACTTTATATAGTTTGGTTATTAACTTCGGATTACTGCATATTGCTGATACTAGATATTTTTTTTATCTGTATATCCTATAAAATTGTTTTCAATGAACAGTGCATCGTACATAGTCGCATAGTTCATACACCAAGTGTTAAAGCATGGACTATGATCAATAGAAAATCCATAACAGCCTCAATCTATGTTACTTTGAATAAATAAATAATTGGGAGCATTGGGTCAAGTTTGCAAGCAGTAAAAGTGAAGCAATTTATGCTTTCATTTAATGCCACTTTAATTAGTTCAAAGGAATATTTCTAAAATAAATTTGTGGCCAAAAGGCAACCACAAATGCCTCTTTCAGCCAACACGAAAAACAACAATTCACCCTTTGGTGCAACCATTAGAACATTTCAGCTAATGTTACGAGGATAACTGCCCTTGGAATTTAGAAAAAACTCTTGAATACGTAATATTGGGACATTATACTGTCCATATTATGCCCACATCTCCAACATCCAATGAACTATACTCTAAATGGTGTCTCGTTCATGATCACATATACAGGAGATAAAATAGAAGGGCCCCAAACCTGCCCCACCTATTTGACCTTGGCTGATCATGCCAGGCTCAACTCCTGTCGGTACCCCATAACCAAATTCCTCAAGCTACCTTAGATACATCTAATGATCTGACATTCATCAAAAGTCAGATTTGATGGAAGTCACATTTTCTAGCAGTTATCAAGGATTCAAATTTTCTAATTGCTTGCTTGCAGCTCAATAGTGGGAAGTTCTTAACATCTACCCTGCTAACCTCTTGTTTATTTGAGTAAGGTCACTCCTCATCCCACTGAATTCCATGTTGCAGATCTAAATTATCTAGTCTTGTGATAGGACAACCCTCTCACCCCAACAACTAGTCTGGTGAATATTATTTGGATTGGCTCCAATGCTACTCTATCCTTTTGGCAAGAGAAGTAAAACAGCTCACTATTCCAGGTGCAGATATGACTTATATGACTAGCAAAACCTCCCTACCTTAAACTCCAACTCTTACAATAAAGGCAAAAACGGCATTTGCCTTAACCTGTTGAACCTGCCAATTTGCGATCCATGCATCAGAACATCTAGATCCTTTTGAACTTCATTCATATGCAACCTCTCTCCATTTAGATGATCATCCACTTACCAAATAGCATAACCTCAGTTTCCCACTTTAAACCTAATTTTCACCCAAACTCCATTGTGTAGAAATATATGAAATTCAGCACAAATTTGTATCAGAAGTGTCTAGAGCTGAAATTTTACCCATGCCTTCTCCCCAGAGATGCTGCCTGAGTTACTCCAGCATTTTTGTGTCTATCTTTTGTATTAGCAAACTTGGAAACCATGTATTTTTGTCTCTAGGTCAATGTACATAGTAAACACTCAGTCAGATTCAAGGACTGGAACCCAACACACGGGCCCAAAGTGTTTGGGAGGCCCAGTGATGAATCTTGTGCAAATGTGGGGAACCGCATCCTGCTGCTAGTTCCCAAGTCTGTTTTATTCAAATCTAGAGGGAGAAATTAAAAGCATTTACATTGAGCGAGACAAAAATACAATTCCTGGAATATTTTACATCCCATCAGCCTGAAAGGGATTTATTCCAAACCCATTTTCTGTGCAGCAGTTAGTTTTCAATCTATGCTGATATACTTTCTCCATTATTAATTCATGCACCCACTTGACAAACGCCTCTTGGAAATCCAAATACACAGCTTCAAGATCCCTCTATCAACTCCATCACATCCCTACAATTGTCAAACATTTAATTTTCAAAAAAGTACAATGAATAGTTTGATTATATTCAGTTTTCCTAAATAATTAGTTATGTCCCGATTACTGACTGGCATTGACTATTCCCAGCCATGTATTATTCATAATCAACCCAAACCTACTTAACATTGCTACCTGGTACCTCTGCTCCATTGCTCGCTGCTGTGATACCTTCCTTAACACTCCCAACCTTTTAGCCTGTTCTTTGGAACATCTGGAATATTGAGGATCTAGTACCAGTCAGCCTGCAACCATGTGCCCATGCTATTAGATCACTTATATTGCTATCTGTACTGTCAATTCATCCATCTTGTTGGAAATGGTTTGTGTACTCAAAGACCATTAAACTATAAGAAGTTTTCAAACTCTGGATATGTCTGTACTGCATACTTGTTTATATTTATTGTTTATATTTTCTGCAAGCTGCAGTGAGGCACGAGGGACACTAGTACATTTTGCTGTTCATGAAATTTGAGGATGCTGCAAAAAGGTTCTTAGCCATACAAGAGTCAGCAGTTAAACGACACTGACAAATGGCATAATTGGGCTGAAAAATAGATGGCCAGTCCCTAAAATCCTGCAGCTGATAACATCTAGATATGGAAAAGATGTTTCCAATAAATGGGCGAGTCTAGAACCAGGGCACAACCTCAGAACAAAGGGACATAACTTTAGAATGGAGGAGGAATCTAGCCTGAGGCGAATCTATGGAATTCATTGTCAGACAGCAGAGGAGGCCAAGACATTGGATATTTTAAAAACGGAGACTGACAGGCTCTTGTTGAGTGAGGGTCTCCAAGGTTACGAGGGGGAGGAGTGGGAGGAGGGGGGGGGGGGGGGGGAGAAGAGAGAATATTAGATCAGCCATGGTTGAACTGCGGAGTAAACTCGATGGGCCAAATGACCTAATTCTGCTCCTAATCTTAGTCACCAAAATGCAAATTTGCAGTAGAGAATTAAAAATGTGGAAGAGTATTAAATGAGTTAAGAGACACCTTTTTATGCAATAAAAAGGTAACAACCTAGTACAAATTTAGTGAGTTTAGACTAAGCAACAGCAATAGAGCTGCTGCCTCATAGCACCAGAGAGCTGTGTTCTGTGTTCCATTCAGATTTGTGTTGTGTAGAATTTGCACATTCTCCCTGTGGTTGTGGATTTTCCCACGTGCTCTGGTTTCTTCCAGTGTGGGTTGGATGGGGGGGGGGGTTTAACTTGCAGCTCTAAATTGCCCCTTAGTGCGTGGGTAATTGGTAGAATCCTGGAGAGTAATGACAACATGGATAGAATAAAATTGATTAATGCAAGAGCAGTGTAAATGGGAGGCTGATAGTCAGCAAACAGCCAAAGGGCCAGTTTCCATGCCGTCTCTTCCTGTCCAAGTGGGCCTGATCGAATTTATTCCAAAAGCACTTGCTCAACCAAAACATCTTCAAAGATCTATTTAATGTTTTCCTCCTGCCTGCAAACACTCAAATTTTAAGACTCCCAGATTCCTACATCATAACAGTTAGACATCTAGTTGAAAACTCATGATTTGCTCACAGGTTCCAACAGTAATTTATCATGTTATCAAGTGATGAGCAGTTGACACCCAAGCTTCCTCGGTGCATCCTACACCACACACGCACATTTAAGATGAGAAAAGCTTCAGGAAATGAAGGTTGATACAAGGATGCCAGAAAGCCCAATGCGTAGAAAGCCTAGAGGGGCAAACCTCTTCAGTAGCTTAAGGCAAAGCTGCAGAAAGCCCGAATGGCTCATGGACATTCCAATCTTTTTGTGCTCCTCACATTTTACCATGTACCATCTAGGTGTTTCAGATATGCCACCATTGCTGGTAGTTACAGTATACAAACCAATGGGAGTGGAAAGATGCTACATGCCTGAAGTACCTAAATAGTCAGAATGTGACAGCTAATAGCAGATTAGCTCCAACCCAAGATAAGAAAGTCACCTTTCGGCATGCTTACTGAGATGCGTCTTTGGCATAAGTATTGTATTCAAATCACCTGGCAGTAATTAGAGCTTGAACAAAAATATCCGCAATTTGAATCTTCAATCGGCTTAAAATGGTCGTTTGGCTCAAACACAAATTTCACTGTTACAAATCAAAGCTGAGAATTGGTTTAATTTTTTTAAACTTGTGATGGTGTCCAACTTTATTTACCACCTTGGAAATTAGCAAGATTGGGGGGGGTGGGGGAAAGAAAGGGCCACTTTCACAAGCTCTTTTCAAAGTTAAGCCTTTCTAGGACCTCAAAGTTGCTACCTTAAATTAAGTAAAAAATAACTTGGACTACAGACCGAATAATTAAATGCCAAATACTATAGAGTCTAATGACATGCAACTCAAATATCGGTTGCCTTTACCAACAGGTGTAATATTCACGACTCACGGTGTTTGATTTGGGGGGGGGGGGGGGGTGCTGGTTTTAAATGTGTATATGTGGGGGGGCAGGGAGGGGGAAACTGTTTAAAATCTCTTTTCCCTGTCGGGTCTCCGTTGTCGTTGGGGCCTAGCACCGTGGAGCGGACTCCAACCTGAACGACCCGGGGCTCGGGAGACTGCAGAGCTGCGGACTACTCACCATCGTGGAGCTGGCCGGCCTCGGAGCGTGGGGAGCAGTGGTGACTCGCTGCTGCAACTCGATTCCTGGGGCTCAGAGGCTCCAGCAACGCAGCCGCAGGTCCGGTGGACTGGGACATCGGGAGCTCGCGGGTCCGGGGGGAGAGACCGTTTCCGGAGCTCCCGCAACGCGACTTCTCCAGCCCGTGTCGCGGGGTTGGAACGACCCGGAGCTGGGCCGTAAATCGCCCGGCACGGCCTAAAATGGCCGTGGGACTTATCATCGCCCGCCTGGGGCTTGGACATCGGGAGAGAAATGGAGAACAGGGGAGAGAAAAGACTTTGCCTTCCATCACAGTGGGTTCACTGTGATGGATGTTTGTGTGAATTAAATTGTGTGTATGTCTGTAGGAAATTGTCTTTGTTTGCAAGGCTGTCGAAACGGAATTTCGTTTGAGCCTCACTGAGGCTCAAATGACAATAAATGGTATTGTATTGTAATGAGGAAAAAGGTACAGTGGAAGAGAGCAAGGGTAAGAGATAACAAAAGGCAGAAGCAATCCAAAAGCAGACTGACACATCAAGGTTGTTGCCAGCATGCTGATGCACCATTAATTCTGCACAATGATCGACGTTACAAAACCTTGCATCTTAATATTGCAGGGTCAGATGTTGGGAAAACCAGTTATATCAGGACTAACTTTAAAACAAGCCATCTTCTGGAGGCAAGCTTTCTTTTGAATGAATAATCAGCTTTGATTGTACTTTAAACATTACAAATGGTTTAAAAATAAAGCTTAAATCATGCAAATGTGCTTTTAATGCAACACCATCCGTGACTCATTGCAATGCAGGTAATAAAGATACAATTGTAAGTATATTTTGCACCAAAGGTTAATTTCTGAAGATGAAATGCTATAGACAGCGAGCCAGAGCAAATGCCTCAAAATAAGTGACATTACAGGGTTATACGAAATTTGCAACAGATTTTAGGCTTGACCTCAATTTGCATTTAAACACTGAATAAAGTGATTGTTTAATCCAAGATCAAGCAAACCAAAACATCACTAAATAAGCTAATAAAACACTCGTCTTAACGGAAGTTTAAGTCGCACTTACCCGATGAACTGGCAGTCACTGCAGTATCAGAGTCCTGAGTGCTCCATGGTCGGTCCCACCCAGTCAGATTCAAGGACTGGAGGCCCAAGCACAGGTCCATAGTGTCTGGGAGGCCTCGTGATGAATCCTGTGCAGATGTGGGAAACAGCATCCTGCTGCTCATTCCTGGATCGGATTTATTCAAATCTAGAGGGAGAAATTAAAAGCATTTTTTAGATGATACTTAGCTGCATCCCATCTGTCCAGCCCCTAACCTGTGACTGCACCCTACAAAACTGCCATGCATCTTGGTCTGCATCAGTAGTTCAGCATGTGACTGAACTGCTGATGTACTCACTACAATCCTGCAAATTACATCACTTTAGTACAAGAACTCAAATGTTTATAACCAAGTCTATCCTAAAATGCGCAGCTTGGAGCTTCGGCAACATTAAGCAAAACGCACTGCTAACGGCTGCGCCACCACATTCTCCTCCCCTTCAATACTTGGACCTGGATAACCTCCAACTGCTTGCTACAACCCTGAATCAGCAAATGCAGAACAAGCCGAACAAATCTGCTCGCCTAATGTCTGTTTACATTTTTTTTAAATGCCTGACTTGCTTTACATATAATTATCTTCCTTGTGCAAGGCAGTGATGCCACCTTGAGGAAAATTATACTTCCTTCTCTTCAAGAATTAAACCAGGAAAGAATTGTTAAAACACCATTCTGCCACATTCTACAGTGTCAGGCATTTCTCTGGAAGCTTCTAGGAGTGGCGCTTACAGGCTTCTATTTTTATTGGAGCAAGTTTGATTTGTATTCATGTTCTGGTTTCAGATTACGGTGACAATGGTTTTGCTTTCAGTTTCCTCAGGATTAATACCGAACTTGAGAAAAGATTTACAATTGAAAATTTGCTGTTCTAAATTTATCAGCTGAAATGAGCTGCACTACAAGACCAAAGGAACAACAATGCAATTTATGCAGCATCAGTTCTCTATACGTGTCACTGACAAGGCAATATTTAATACCTTAATTGCCTGCGAAGGTGATGAATCTTTACTGCTGTGACCCATTTGAAAATAACACTGCGAGGGAGTTAGAATTTTTACCTACTGTACAGGAATAGACGGTTTGAGTTCTACTGGAAGTTTTTGTTCTTGCTGCTCTCTTATCTGCAGGCTGCAGATTTGGAAGTCATCTTGGGGTTCACGAGTTCTCGTAGTGCACATCATTGCAGTGTGCACTACCTAGTGGTGCAGTAAGTGAATGTTTGGTGGCTAATAAGAGTGCCAAGTGATCTGTTTGGTTCTGGTTAGTGTTGAGCATCATCTCAACCGGAGATGTATGGAACATTGAGTGCTTTGCAGATAAAGGTTCAAGAACGTAGGTGTCATTATGAACAAGTCTCTGGCCTGCTTGCAGTCACTATGGTCAGTCAAATGACCTTCAAGGGAGTCTGAAATTCTGTAGTGTTGTTGAATAAAGACAGGGACGTCTCACTGGAGAATCACTGGCTGTGCAATACCAGACAAGGAAATATTATGTCACATTTTGGGGATTCTGGCTTGCCCACATCTGGATAAAGATTGGAATGAATCTGCAGTGGATTCAGACAACCAAAACCACATTGTGAACAGGTCACTGTGCAACTTGCAGTTCAATGGCCTATGGGATACACACCAAGCCCCATTGGATTAGTCTTGGCGTACAGAAGGTCTAGAATAGACCAAAGGAAATCAGCAAAGGTACTGGAGAAAATAATGGGACTAAACAAGCAAATCCACAAGACTTAAAATGACCTGCTCAGATTTGAAACTGATACCCATTAAGTAGTGGATGTCTTTCAGGTATAACATGAAATTATAAAAATTACAACACATTGAACTTAAGGTTTACACTGATTGGTCAATGGAGCCAAAAGAGCATAAATGGGTTATGTTAAAAGTCAAGCATGAACAGAGGCATGTCAAGAACTAGAAACAGAAACATAGAAAATAGGTGCAGGAGTAGGCTGTTCGGCCATTCGAGCCAGCACCACCGCCATTCAATATGATCATGGCTGATCATCCAAAATCAGTACCCCGTTCCTGCTTTCTCCACATATCCCTTGATTCCGTTAACCCAAAGAGCGATATCTAACTAAAACATTCAGTGAATTGGCCTCCACTACTTTCTGTGGCAGAGAATTCCACTAGATTCACAACTCTGGGTGAAAAGGGTTTTCCTTATCTCAGTCCTTAATATTCTTAAACTGTGACCCCTGGTTCTGGACTCCCCCAACATCAGGAACTTTTTTCCTGCATCTAGCCTGTCCAATCCCTTAAGAATTTGATATGTTTCTATAAGATCCACAACTACAAATACCTGGAGGATACAGCACAATCTACATTCGTAACTTTGAAAGAGAAAACCAAGTATAATATCCCGAACCTTTGATGCACCTGCACTGAAGTTCCATTTTAATATTAACAGCATACCCCTGTCTATTCCCTCAACTTGCGTCCAGAAATATCCTTATATACACTTGATTACCTATATTTCCATTTAATATTACTAGCTAATTTGGTTATATTACTTTGTATCTTCATCCAGATTGTTGATATAGATGGAACTCTGGTCCAGCATCTACCCATGCTGCATTCCACTAGCCATTCTTCCGATTCCAAAACAGGTCACTTATCCTTGTTTTTATTAGCTGGCAAATCCTTAATTCATGCTAGCACATTCAACAGCACAAGTAGAATACTAATGATTTTATTTATTTTCAATGTGGAAAGAATTAAAGAGTACTATTGCTCTACAAGTAATTTGGAAGGCAAAACATTGGCTTACATTCTTGTATTCAAATTCTCTTGCAATTCAAGACAACCTATTACAAGTAAAGAAGGTCTCACTTGCATCATCCTGGAATATTGTACATAATCTGTTCTCCTTACTAGGATATACAAGAATGGATTTCAACAGAAGCTGTTCACCAGCTTAAATACTAGGATTCTGGCAGCGTAGAGAGGTGGTGTCCCGAGAAATTAGCAGATTGGGTCTGCATTCAAGTTCAGAGAGGTCCTACGGACAGAAACTAGAAAGATGTGGATACATCCCCTAGTTGAGGTCTTAGGCATTTTGAACCAGAGATCAGACAGTAGAGATTTCTTAAATGTTAGCAAATCTGGACTTTAGCTAGTTTTCCTCCCCATGATGTGTGGAGTGAAGTGCATTTGAGACAGATCAGAATCCATCTGCTGCAAATCAGACCCCACTGAACTCTTCATGGAAGTAGACTTCCACTTGATATATTTTGGTCTCGCTACAGAATTTACACAGTAATCAAGTAGAGATTCAAAAACCTATAGTTGCTTGAGCCCACTTTGCCATTATATGATTAGGGCCTATATTTCATGTTTCCAAGTGAGCAATGAAACAACCTACTCCACTAATGGAAAATAACCCAAATGTGGATAAGTCCAAATCATGAAATACATTATAACCAATCCGTTAAGATATTTTGCTGAAGGAATCTCATCTGTGACATCTCAGGACAAGATCAATTGAGTGGATAAAACACAAGGATGTGCATCAAGTCATTCTGTGCCTCATCCCAGAAATATACTGATTTAACTCCCGGACCTACATCAATTTAGCATCTCGTCCCATTGTGAAGTAGCTGATCATATCTTTAGATTCACTTAAGAAACAGCCCATCAGCATGTTGGCCCAGTTTCCTCTAGATTGATACCTGGAACGGGATATGGGGCAATCCATCCTGCATTGGCTCTGGGCAAGTTACCAAATACGAAGACCAAAATGGTACATGCCCCAGATGAAAGCTCAAAAGCCTCTACCAGTGGACGATTTGCACTCGCATTATAATCCACTTGCAACAAGGCCACATTCTTCCCAAATTGCATACTATAGCTTAAGCCAACATCTATTTAATAAATACCAATAGCTTGTCCTTTGCCCCAACAGTAGCCACTAACAGAATAAAGGCAACTTCACTTAAGGAGTCTTTCATGCTTAGTTTTAAATAGCAAAACAGGTTGACTGGGAATTTTATATCTACATTTTGACGAGAAAAACAGGCAACATAAGGAGAGATTAGTTTTCAGGCTAGTTTCTTAGAAAGATGTTCTGGAGTCAAAGAGACTATTCTGTGCTTGTTGTTGTACAATAAAATGAAATCAAGGTCATCATTGTGAAGATATAGATAGCAGCCATCATATGATAATTTTATATTTCAGGGAACTAATAGGGAAAGAATTGTATTGATAAGCTAGCTATAATTTTCAGAAATTCAGGGAAGATTCTATTAGATGGAAAAATGCTTGGCAGTCACCCTTTCTACCCATGCCTGCTCGCTCCATCACAATAATTTGTGATCCTCCCTTACACTTTCTATAGTATTCATTTCTATAGCTTTTGTAAAATGTGATGACTAGCAATCCACCTCTTAATACCCACTTTTCCCTCAACCTTAAAGGATGTAGATTTTCATTGTTAAATGGCAAACAACAATTGTCAAATCAGCGCTTTAAATGTCTACATGCAAAAGATTGAAGTGTGGCCCTTGAGAATTTCAGTTGAACAATTGTGCTTAAGAAAAAATCCCAAATGCTCAACATGATTTTCTGACTAGAACTACTTTGAATCACTCAATTTGAAGGCCATGGATTAATTCACAGTACAAATTCTAGGAAATACAGCCATTGGTAATCTTTATTAGGAGTCAACATTTGTTACAATCTACATTGGACTTGCAAAACATGGGAATAGATTAGGCATTGTCCACTCAAGCTTCATAGTCATGTTATAACTGCCAATGAAAAGCCTAGCATTTCATAACGTTTATCCATGAAATCAATTATGCATTACTTTGTCTATCACTTAGCAAGTACCACTGCCTCTCAAGGTAGAGAAGGTTTTTCAGATTTAAGCTCGGGCAAAGTGCAATGAGTTGCATCATCTTCCATCTTCAAGCACAAAGCAAAATAATATGCAAAAGGCCATCCATATGTTTTAAATGTTTTCCCTTTCCAAAAATGGTTAGAACACAACCCATTCAGAAATCAAAAAGCATTGAGAGGATCACAGACAGCCATAACAGGAAAGAGCAGATATGGGAAGAGCACCTACCAGCCAGCCTCACTGACCGGTAGTGTGCAAGCGAATCTTCTCTGAGCTCCCAGCTCACCACAGCCCAGTGCCAGATTGTTGTGCTTGAGTGGGGAGCAGAGACAGAAGTCATGCAAATGTACAGTTCCCACCTGGTGCAAGACACCTGAAGCACTGCACCAGCTAGCAAATCCATCCTGGTTTCCCCAAAGACTCATTCATAAGCACAGGCTATCCACAAGTGCTTGTAGTCTGGAGAGGACCTGAAAATTAACATTCCCACTCCCATTTAAAAAATGTCTACCCAAAGGCAGTTTAGGACATACAATGATGGCCTCGGTTGGACAAATATTCTGGTGATGTTTCATTCCACATAAGTTACATGGCAGGCAGTAGTACCAGTATAATTGAAATAGCTGCAGTTTATATTTTCCCAAGTTACCACTTCAGCAAAATCTCCTCCTACATTTTCTTATGTACAGCCAATCCCCATTTCTCCATGTTAATGAGAGGATGTGTTCTGAGACAACAGTCCGCATTGCCATTTTCTACAATATTATGCTACATCAAAACAAATTGATAAACTACCTTAACCCCTTACACAGCCTTTACCCTACACCCCTCATAAGAGCGGAGAGCAAATTTTATTATGCAAATATCTGGATAGTGATATTGAATTCTGCAAGGGTGAATTTGTTCCCCAAACTGCTGCAATACAGGGGTCCGTAGTGCTTGGTATTTTCCCCCAAATCTATCTACTTAATTTGTGCACTCCACTGACCATCACATAGTTCAGACAATTTGCCAAATGTCCATAGGTCCTCCCTGGTTACAAACGCCCAACTTGCAGACAATCCGTACATATGAACAAGCGTTTGCGAGACCAGCAGGATGACTGCTGCAGGGCGACAGTCAGTATAATTCAGGGCATTTTCACACGGCTTCTCCCTACCAATTAACTGAGCAACCCCCCCCCCCCAGCCAAACAACAATCAGGGGCTGGGTCAAGAAGAGCTGGGAGTGCTGACCAGGCTCACTCACCAAAACAATGAGGCTCCTCTTCCCATGACTGTGAAAGTGAGCAGGTAGTGCAATTCCCTTCCTTAGATTTTATTCATTTCCAACACACTGTTTTCAGGAACTGAACTGTTTTAACCTGGGAACTTCCTGCATATGCACATTTCAAAATTATATGCTTTCTGAACAAATTAAAATTCATCGTGACTCATTTATTGCTGGATCGGTTTCAAGTGCAAAAAGCAATCTTTCTATGCAACCATTCACTTTAATTATTTAAGCAAAATGTTCATGCACATTTGAAAACATGAACAGCATTTTAAACCAAGCTTATACCAATTGCTCCACAATTAGATCCTATACACTGCCTTACTGTGCCCTTGTTAAAAACATGCGTGTACCTCAAAATCACATGCAAACCAGCTGGAAAATGGATGGATTTCATTCTTGGACCTCTGGTGGTACAAACATTTCAAGGTCAACATGGTTGCACTTTTAAAGATAAAGTTAAGTGAGAGCCCTGTTGTGTAGGTTACCTCTCCCCCAAGAAGAGATTCCAATGCTTCCCATGAACTTGAATGCCTATCTTGAAGCAGCTCTTTAGCAATGTGTTAATCTGCCCTTTCCTTATTCCTATCCCCTCTAGTGTTTGGAACTGGTTGTAATCTAAGTTTACAACCCTCGGCCCTGTTTTAACATTCTGCTCGTCTCCCTTATCTCTGTAAGACTGTCTCTTTTTCTACCTATGCCACGAGTGTGCAATTACTGATTGCTTCCCCCATTACTTGAGAATGTTATCCAGTCACTTTGACATCCTTGACTGGCACCTGGGAAGTAACATTCCCATCCTGGAGTCTAGATTGTGGTCACAATCTCCTGTCAGTACCCCTAAGTAGAGAGTCTCTTATCACCACAGCCCTCTTTGTCTCCACCCTCCACAGCTATGCATCGGAGCCATTTGTTGTGCCACGGATTTGGTGGTGGGCTGACATTCCCCACCCGCACAGTATCTTGTTATTGAGAAAATGGCTGATAATCCTGTATTCCCAGCCTACCCATACCATTTTCTGTAGCCATTACACTATTTTCTCTTTTGCATTACCTCTGTATAATCTGCCTGAATAGTGTGCCAAATACTTTAATTACCTTGGTGCATGTGACAATGTCAATGACCCGTCTACTTTTCCTGCTGGTCACCCAATTATCTGCAGCTTGCACCTTTTGTGTATCACCTCACTAAATTCCCCATCTACTCTCAATATCACGAATAGACTTGAGCAAATCCAACTGTAGCTCTAGTTACTCAATATGGTCAATCAAAAGCCGCAGCTGGACATACTTCCCATGGGGAGAGTCACCATAGGCACTGGAAATTGTGATCACTCTGGAGGAAGAGCATATGACTAGCCTATTGCCATCTCTTACCACTCAAGTCTGCAGACAAAAGCAAAAGATTTTGTCGTACCACCGGAGGATTTGGAGACTTAAATGGAAGGCTGGAAGCTGTCCAAGTACTAATGGCTGTTAAAGGTGGGATTTTGAGTAGCCAGCAGTTTAACAGTGAGCACATTTCTAGGTGTAGGTGTTTCTTGATGACTTTCAATTTGTGGTATCTGTAATGGTATTCTGGATTTTGGAAGGAGGTAGTTGAATGAGTGACTCCGAGGATGAATAGAGCTAGAACTTGTGTCTGATTGCAATGCAATGCAGTGCTGCATTGGCAAGAAGCATTTCACTACACCTAGGTGTATGTGACTAATAAATAACCTTTGAACCTTTGTAAGCCACATGGCAGCCAGCTCAAATTTCTGCCAACATGTTGGGGGGGGGGGGGGACGACTCATAACCAAGTTGAAAGGAAGTCAATTGGGTGGTTTGTTTTAATAATTGTTGCTGTTAATACAGTCCAATTTCAGGAAAGCTTAATTTGATGAGAGCTGTACCTTTTTAGGTTGTTTAAATTGATAGTGTTTTGAACACGTTACTTGGATCTTGTTTTGAACACGTTATTTCTCTGTTTCCAGCCGGCAACCTAGGCAGCTTTTTAGGTTGCCAAATGACAATTTAGGTGGTCATTTAAGACGGCTTGCATGACGCCTGCGATAATGTGCTCGGATGAAGTGCGTAGTTACTAGTCGGAATTATGCTCAATGAAGCATTCACATATTATTTCTGCTTCAAATAAAGTCACAAATACATTCACCAATCAAGACATGATATATACCACAATGACATGCAGCAAAAATTATAATACAGTATATACAGTATCTCAACTTTTTTTACACGTTGCAATGAATGCAATTTCTATTATTTCTTTCCACTTCCAAACAAAAATGTGGTTGGATTATTCAGCGTATGATCAACCTCTGTGAGACCAAGCGCAGGCTTGGCGATCGCTTTGCACAACACCTACTCAGTTCGCAATAACCAACCTGATCTCCCATCTCCTCCCGTCGGCTTTCCGCAGAGACCGCTCCCTCCGTAACTCCCTGGTCAATTCGTCCCTTCCCACCCAAACCACCCCCCCTCCTGGCACTTTCCCTTGCAACCGCAGGAAATGCTACACTTGTTGCTTTACTTCTCCCCCCTTGACTCCATTCAAGGACCAAAGCAGTCTTTCCAAGTGTGGCAGAGGTTCACCTGCACCCCCTCCAACCTCATCTATTGCAACCTCATCTATTGCATCTAGGTGTCAGCTGCTCTACATCGGTGAGACCAAGCGTAGGCTTGGCGATCGCTTCGCCCAACTCCTCCGTTCGGTTCGCAATAACCAACCTGATTTCCCGGTGGCTCAGCACTTCAACTCTCCCTCCCATTCCGAAAGCTGACCTTTCTGTCCTGGGCCTCCTCCATGGCCAGAGTGAGGCCCATTGTAAATTGGAGGAGCAACACCTCATATGTCGCTTGGGCAGATTACACCCCAGCAGTATGAACATTGACTTCTCCAATTTCAGGTAGTCCCTGCTATCTCCTCCCCTTCCCAGCTCTCCCTCAGCCCACTGTCTCTGCCTCTTAACTTTGGTTACTAAAAAAAACAAAACTATCCAGTTTCAGTCTTAAATCTCCAAGTGACGCTATGTCCTCCTTTACAGCTACTGTATGTTTTAGTTCAGTTCAAGACTATGGGCAGTACATTGGCCATAAAGTTGCTGCCTAAAAGTATAAGAGACCCAGAATTGATCCTGAATATGGGTGCTGTCTGTATGGAGTTTGCTCCTTTTCCCTTTGATCGCATGGGTTTTCCGCGTCAGCTCTTGTTTCCTTCCACATTCCAAAGGTGTGCAGGAACCCATTTCAAGCCCAACCCAAAACATAATATTTTCCTTTTGTCCAGAGATTCTGTCCAACCTGTTGAGATACTCCAGCTTTGTGTCCATCTTCAGTTTAAACCAGCATCTGCAGTTTCTTCCTACACACACGCACACTATACAGTTCCTTCCTACACATGATACTATACGATAGAACTTTATTAATCCCAGGAGGGGGAGCAAGAGGGCGCGAGAGTGTGAGAGCACGCATGAGAGCGTGCGCACATACACACCCACATATATACATACAGCTGAGATTAAATGATTTAGGTGTAAGTAATATTCTAAAGGATATTAGGATAGCAAAAAAAGACAATATCCAAGACAGATAAGACAATTGAGAATACCAAGAGATTCTCCAAGTTTATAAGTGCAAATGGTAACTAAGGAGAGTAAAGTTCCAATTAAGGATTGTATTGAGCCACAGTAGTTGGGCAAGGAACTAAATTAAGAATCTGTCTACATTTACTGTTGAGAAAGTGATGGAAACCAAGGAATTAAGCTATGAAATGATACCAAAGCACATCTACATTGCAAGTGGTGGTGGAAGTGGGGAATGGGGTCAAATAAAGATGGATAATCCCCAGGGCCTAAGCAAGTGTATCCAAAGGATGTTGGGGGGGGGATTGCTCGGGCCCTGATAGTTGTTTTAATGTCTTCCATAGACATGGGCAAGGAACTAGAAGTTGATTAGCTATCATTAGCTAGAGGTTAGCTATAATTGTGCCTTTTAGGACTGCAAGGACAACCTAGGGAATGGCAGGCTAGTGAGACAAATGTGGTGACAGAATATTGGAGGAGATTCAGATGGAATCTATTTGCACTTAAAAGCAAAGACAAGATACAGATGCTAGAATAGAGCAGAAAACTGCTGGTAGAAATTTCCTCCAGATTCTGTAATGTTGTTTTGGACAGTCGGCATGGCTATGTGCAAGAAAGTATCTCAAATGTGATTGCATTTTTTAAAGAGTCAATCAAGTTGATTGATGAGGGTAGGGCAGTAGAATCTATCAAAGGATCTCCACCATCTGGGCCATAACATTCTTTCTGTTACTGTCAGGTAAGAATACAGAACTTCAGGTTGTACACCAAATGGTTTATGAACTGCTACTTACCTGCAACTATGAAATTCTTGAACCAACCTGCACAACACTAATCCTACTTTGGTAATAGCATGGAAAACCGCATGCATTTGTGGCCTAGTTTTTGAACAGTACAGTTTATCAATGTCTTGTTCGTTGCATTCTTTTTTGTTGTCTTAATTTGTATAACCTTTGTAAACTAATGTATTTGTTAGTTTGTCCACATCTGTGCCTGTGAAGCTACTTCTGACAAACTAGTTTTGAAGATTAGATCACATGAGATGCGGGAGAGCTAGCCAACTGGACAAAAAAAAGCCTTGTGAAAGGAGACAGGTGGTAGTGCAGGCCATCTTTCAGATTGGAGACCTGTGGTCAGTATTGTGCCACAGGAAAGAGAGCTGGGTCCACTGTCACATTAATAATTAGGTTTGCTGATGACACCAGAATTGGTGATGCAGTGGAAGTAAAGGTTGTCTGCACAAAGGATATAAATCACTTGGGAAGTGGTCAAGGAATGACACCTGGAATTTAAATCAGACAAGTATGCAGTGATACGTTTTGGGAAATTAAATCAGGGCAGGATTTGCAAAGTAACAGTGCCCAAAGGAATGTTTTAGAACAGCGACAAATGTACAGTTCTTTAAAAGTAGCAATGCTGGGAGACAAGGTGAAGCTGCATTTATCATGTTACTGCAGGACATTCAGGGCATTAACAAGACAACACCTGGAATATTGTGCACAGTTCTCGTTGCCATACTACATAGAAAATGCGTAATTAAGCTAGAAGGTGCAGAAGGGATTTGCAAGGATGTTTACCAGGTTGGTGTGTGGGGGGCTTGAGTTATAGGGATAGATTGGATTGTTGGGATTATATTGCTGTAACGAAAGCCAATGGCAATCTTAGAGGCTTAGAAAATAATGAGGGGAATTGATGAGATGGTCAGTCTTATTTCCATGATGGTGGAGTCTAAATCTGAAGACTAGGTTAGAGGCAAGAAGGAAAGATTTAAGGGGGCCCACGTGACAAGTTTCACCCCCCACTCCCCACCCCACAATAGAGTGGTGTATATATGAAATGAACTGCCAGAGGATGTGGTAGAAGCAGATACAATTACTACATTTGGACAGAAAGAAAGGGTTTAGTGGGATGTGGGCCAATTGCATCAAATGGGACAGTTCAGGAAGACCTTGGTTAGCATGGTAAAGTTGGTCTGGGAGAGGCTGCTGCTGTGCTATGCAACTGACAATTCAATGTTTCTTTGGTCAACCCCAGTATTTAATTTTGTTAGGTTGTATTTTTACACTATCAGGGCATATTAAGCAGCTAGTTTCCTTCATTTCCCATGGCGTGAAGTACTCATTTGAAGAATGTGCGAAGCATTTAAACAAGAACATTAGCTTTGGATTGAATTTAGTTAAGGACATTTCAAAATCACTACAAAGGCATAGGCAGTATATCTACCCACTTCTACTTAATCAATTCTCAACTAAAGTACAACTCATCATAGCACACCCATTTAAAATAGTCTGAAAACTATGACTGTATGACTTGCACTTCCAACACCACCAGAATACACATGCAGGATTTTACATCTTAGACTCACTGAACCATTCCCTTGAAGCAATTTGTTTTTTCTGCAGTTATACATCCTCTCCTTTGCAATTTACACAAACTTTGCCCTCACCCCAAGAAATCAGCACTGCGGCATTGCCCTCAACCGTGAGTGATGAACCACGTTTAAAAATGAAAGTGTCATGCTTCTAAATGCAATGTCAAGGTTTCCCAAAACACTGGCAAAATTGGTACTTTAATCATTGATAGAATCTTGGAAAGAATGGTAATCTGTGCAGAGCAAGATTATGTTCAAATAGCTTGTGATGTTGGCAAGAAACTAGAGAATGTCTTTTTTCCAAGAGTACTATAATCTTTTATAGACAGAAGCAGATGGTGAATCAGCTTGACATTTCATTTCAAGGACAACATCTCCATTAGTGTAACATTCTAATACTGTATAGAATATCTACCTAGAAACAGACCGAAGCCCTGATCGAGGCTTGCACCCACAACTTAATGCCATCAGACCCTTGAGCAGTTCACAACGTGAAGGTGATGCAATCCTGCAAACTTTCCGAATCTTCATGGTTCATGTCATGAAGAACAATTATTCAGACAAAATTACTCACTTGCAAAATTACTCTATTGCAGTGGACCACTGATGCACATATTGTCCAGTAATAGTAATAATGAAATGGCCGTATTGATCTGAATAACTGAATATTTGAAAGAAAAAAAGCATTGTAAAATTAAAAAGCAAAGGAGTTCAGTTTCGAGCTGAACCCAGTAGATGAGAACACTGCATTAATTTCCAATTTAAGTCGGTCAGTGGTGATATTGACATTAACTGATTAGACCAGCAGGATTTTCCTCTGTAGTGATCGATAAAAGCTAACTTGACATTGGGACCCATTGGGCCCCGTTCCCCCAACGCAATATTCCACCACTCACCCATAGCCCGCAACTGCGCTGACATGGCAATAACATGTAAAAAATAAGGTCAATGTGAATGCATCCCTCTCCCTTTTCAGTCCCCTATTCACCTCCGCCATTATTCTCCCCCACCCCTCCCTCCACCATGACTCCTCTGCTTCCTCCTCTTCCCCTTCCATTACCTACCCATCCATCTTCCTACCCTTATCCTCCTCCATTTCCCCCAGCACTCCCTCCCCTCTTCATCCTCCTTTTCTCCCCCCCCACCCCCATACCGCTTCCTCCCTCTCCTTTTCCCTACCCTCAGTCACTCTCCCTGTAGCGCTATGGTGTACCGTTTTTGCGCAAATATAGGTACAAATATAGAAACAAATATAAAAACAAACAAGATGAGAGTTTTAGTAATATACTAGACCAAGTGCAACGTGCTTCAAACACCGAGTACGGGGAGGGGGGGTGGAGTGGGCGGGCGTTATGGCGAGTGAGCCTGCGGGCCAGGGTACGCCGTCAAGACGCTGCGTACACCCTCAATGCGCCTGCGGGCCCACAGGCCGTTAACTCGCCGGCTCAAGCCAAAGATCGTCTGTTTCCCCCGCTGCTTTCCCGAGCACGGCGAAAAGCAGCAGGGGAAGAACCGATCTTTGGCTTGAGCCAGCGCGAGAGAGCCGGGCGGCGAAATAAGAAAAATGTCTGCATTTTTGTAGGAGAGCCGGGCGGCAGCAGCCGTTATGGTGGCTGGCCAGCAGGAGGCGACAAAATGAGTGGGGGGGGAAGGATTTTAATTTAAATGTGTAGATTAAAATGACAACATTTAATGAGGATTGGATTTGTGAATGTAAAAGTGAAATGTCTAGCGAAATGGAAAGAATCTCGGAGTTTTTGCGTGTGGTTTTGGCGGACCAAGGAATCAAAGGCCAAATCTGACACCCACAAACAAATAAAGACACACACAGTTTTAAAAGTATATAGATGGATGGCATAGAAATTACATGCCAGTGGCCAAACTTGCCAGTAAGCACCTTGCTCAGCATTCTACAGCTGGACATTATTATAGAACTAAATGAACAGGTCCAACAAAACCTTTATGACAAAAGGAAAACATTGAGACAATCGTTGGATAACAGATAACGTCAAACACAACTGTAGTCGCAAATCTCTAATATTTTATTTGAGCTCCCAGCGCAATACTTGATGTCAAGTACTTTATTATTTTGGAATTTTACCTAACAAGTTGAGATAAAGCTTCTGCCATGATTGAGCAGAAAAAGTAACAATCACCAACAGGTTGAGGGGGTTGCAACATCCCTTTCGTTTCACTGACTGGATAAACACTGGATCAACAAGTTGCTTGCCAACTTTAAAATTTTCAGCCAAGATCCCTGGAGAAGTTCCAGATTAACTACACCAAGAAAGCAATACCCCCGCAGCAATACAGTCTGCTTTTCAATGCAGCTTGTTGGCTTTACAATTGTATGTTTGAAACCTTTGGGCTCTACAAAAGACAGCACGAGGTCCCATGGAATTAACCAAATTTGAGGGAAGTAGGGGGGGGGGGGGGGGGGGGGGGTTGGGTGTTGCTACAGGTCATGTAGCATATCAGATCAGATCAGTTATTTTGCAGTTTGCATTATGTTTGGGGGGTTTTTTATGACAAGAGTGTACTGCAATCCATTTTTCAACTGTATGCGCTCTCAGCCAAAATTATAACATTAATCTAATAGGCCAATAAAAATAAGGACAAAGTACTGGAGTACCTCAGGTCAGGCAAGATCTCTGGAGAACGTGGATAAATCACATTTCAGGTCAGAACCCTTCAGTCTGATTTGAAGGGGGTGGGGAGGAAAAAGCTGGTAGAGAATCTTTTGATTTCAAATCAATATCCTTGTGTAAACCAACATCATGTTTCTACACAGGCCAGTACAATGATTGACACCAATTTAATTTGACATAATTGATCAGTGGCAGCTAGAGCAAATCTTGAACACCAGGCCAGTAGCACTAGTTGTGTTAAACAATAGGTACAAGTACTACAGTTAAGGAACTTGTCTGGAATGACTTGATCGCAGGGGTAGGAGAAAACATTGTATTGACTAGATAATGCATTGCATGCCACTTTGGTTCATTTATTTCTGACCCCTCTGCCCCCGACTTAACCATAACCTTTGTTCATTTTCAGTTGTTGTTTCAAAATCCTGCCCCCCCATTTTCTACTCTTGAGAACTGCACAGCTAAACCACTCAAGGAATCCGCATCAAATAATGTTGCAAAATCTACACTAAAAAAATTCTCACTACCCACTTCAACACAATTCTTGCCATCATTAGAATACAACACAACCAAATGAAATAACTAGCTCGACATGTCAACTCTGCTCAAAAAGGCGATTTTTCAGCAGACTGCCGGCGACTGTCATTAAGTCCTTTAAAAAAAGGGGGGGGGGGGGGGGGGGGGGAGAGAAGAAGGAGTGGTGACAGCTTTTAAGATGCGAGAAATACACAGCTCGGCAGACATTTAACATTACCGGTCGGTTATCCTTGGTTCTGAAAACTGCTGCTTACCTTTTTTTCCCCAATGAGCTAATGAAATTCACCGGTCAGCACCGGCTACAATCTACGAGAACCTCCGAAAACCTATGACTTCCTGGCAACCCACCTACGGCGCGAATTCTCGCTACTCTCCTTGGCGGCTTCATTCTAGTCACTGCTAATTTTTCAACATGTTGAAAAATTCACGGCGACCATAATGAGGCCGCGACTAGTTCCCAGAATGCGGGAACTCCTCACGACCATGAAGGCCACACCCTGGCAACTACCCATGAACATGTGATGACCATAGTCTCCAGCAGTCGCCTAAGTGGGACAGGCCCATAAATCAAAAGATTCAATTTTCTGAAGAAATGTCAGTGTTTTCATCATTCAGAAACCAAACACTGAAAAAGTAAGTATGTTCCAAAATTACCTTCAGCGGCGCTGTAATTCTGCCACTGGCCGTGTGCCCGATTTTTGCGCGTTTGAGGGGGGAGCGGGGTTAAAACTGGGTTTTTCCCCCGACATGGTCCTGAATTATATTTGTTGGGAGTGCAAGATTTTGCTAAAGAATCGTTCCTACGGCCGTTCTGTGTGTTTTTAAAAAAAAATTAACCCGACAAGTTAATCGCTGGAATGATTTTAAAAGCAGCTTCTGAAGCCGTCAATGCCGACAACGGGGACGGATTTTATGCAGGACCAGGTAAAATAAAGTAGTTTATTTTTATGTATAAAAGTGTTGCTTAAGATGTATTTAATTCACATTTTACATTGCTAAACAGTGATTTTTCCCCCCGAAGAACCGGCAGTGTATTTGCTGCAGATATGGGGGTATAAATTCACCGCATCTGAACGTTCTAAATGGTAACGTTCCAGTAAAACCCACTCGCAAGCTGATTTAAATGGCCATTAATTTACAGGTATTAAACATTAAATTCCTTCCATTTGGCCTATAAACCCATGACAATGAGATTTAAAAATTATGTTATATTCTGAATTATTGTGTGAATGTTATTTGGACACTTAGGCTATTTAAAAATGTTAATCTATTCTTAAGAAATGGATAAATGTTTAGATCTAGTAATTGAATTTTGTAATTAGCTACAATTAGGTAACTAATTAATTATATGCTTTAATTTCAAGTCATCTAAGTAAGATTTTTTCATATTTGTTTCAGAATGCTTCAATCTATAATAACTGTAAATTTCTTTCAGTTCTCTTAAATTTTAAGAAAGTTATCAGCCTTTAAATGTTCTCGATCACAGCTTTTGTGTTAAGTCAATGAAAAAGCAATAGGGAACAAGATGCCAATTTCCGAGTATGAAAATGGCCATAACTTTTTTTAATACTGAAAATATGAAAATGAGTTAGGTGTCAAATTAAACTTATTTTTATGCTTTATCTGATGGGATAAATTAAAGACTTGATCTTTAAAATCTCAAAATTTTGTAAAATTGCTAGAAAAAGCTGCTCAGAAGCAGAAGACTTGGCCAAGGCGGACTGGAATGTAAAATTCACCATTTCTGTTACTGCAGCAGTAAATCATAGATTGCAATAAGTGGCAGATAACAAGTTTAGTCTGTGACTGCAAGAAATCAAAACTAAAAATAGATTTTCACTCCATGGATTGCCAGCTGCATCAAAATAAACATGGTGCTAAAGGCATCAAGCCAGCAATTAGAGCAAAACACTGCTGGAGAAACTCAGGTCAAGCAGCATCTGTGAGCTGAAATAGACAGATGTTTTGGCTCAGGACCCTTCAAGTAGGGGCAAGATTATTAACAAGTCGTGCAGAAAAGGTGTTGATTTGGTCACTTCTCATTTCTATTCAATATAGCTCTACAGCAACCTCTTCAATTTAGTTGGTCCTAAAATGCTGCATTATTGGAATACGTAATTAAAAGTGAACCCAAATATTTCAGCTACTGGAAAGAACACCATACTATTGAGTGAAAGAACACTGGCTACTGGAAATACATGAAGCAGTGAAGGCAAAACTCATTTTACAATCTCAAATGACTAAAATAATTAAACTTTAATTCTAGAGGCAATTCAGCGTTAGAAATTAAAATCAAGATTCAGAAATAAACATGAACATTTCTATTTCTGCAACCTTAAATAGCACACTAATTGCATTGTCATTGAATAGCATATGGAATTGTCAGAAAACTTTAGCTAATCGTAAACTCAAATCCAGTTGGTATGTCAACATCCCTTGGGATGAAATCCAACTACACCACCACTTGAAAATCTAGTATACTAATCAAGATCATCGTGTAAGACAGTTTTAAATGTTTGATTTGGAGTTGCAACTGAAATCTAGGAACTTATTGTTTGTGTGCATGTTTAACCAACGGGACAGTTGTGTACCAAGGTGGTTGAAAAGTTCATTTTCTAGCTGGCTGATGACCAAAATGGACCACATGCCACTAATTTAAAGTTAATGCACAAAATTAAGGAATAATAATCGCACTCATACATTAAAGTATGGAGATAAGCACATTAATTTGCCATTTGTGCCACTCATTCTTCTCAAGCATACCAGCATCAAAATTAGTAACAAAGCGCTCAATTAAATGGAAATGGCAGAAATGAAAGACAATTTTTTGGAAACCAATTACTAAATTTAAATGAAATTTATACAGAAATTTAAAATGGTGGCTATCTTATAATTTGAATTGGCACAATTTTAATTTGTTAAGAAACACCTTGGAGCAAGACAATTACACAAGAAATTATTAACATAAGCCTATTAAAGTAGTCTCTTGGCATCAAGGACCACATGCTTCATTGTAGTTCTGTGGACTCCAAGAAAACTGATGAAGCTTACGTGGAACCCAGACTGCCAGGGGGTTGTGCGTCAAGGGCAACATATGGGAGGCAGTGCTTGTTGGGCTTCTGCATGCTGCTCTCAAAGACACAAGGTTCTCCATGTCCACTGTGCCTTTAAAATAAACAGTAGCCACAATGTAATCCAGAAAGCAGCTCTTTAGCCACATGGATAATCCTTGCAGTATCTTATCTAATACCCTTTAAGGCTATACTAGACCAAGGGCAGACCCGTTGGGTCTGCTCCCCCAACGCAGCCATTCCCTACCCGTAGCCCCCACGGGAGACGTGGTCCTCCAACTCAAGCGGCTCAGGAATGAGCAGTGCGGCTGGTTTTAAATGGCATCTTTGAGGCGAATTGCGGGCGCCAGCAGCCGTTATGGTCGCTGGCCAGCAGGAGGCGACAAAATGAGTGAGTGGGGGGGGGGGGGAGAAGGATTTAATGAAAAATTTGGACATAAACATAACGAAATCTAATGAGTGGATAGTTGGAATGAAAAGTGAAATGTCTACCGAAATGGCTGCTTCTATGGGTGAGAAGCCAGTTTATTTTTGAAATATTGGGGGGGGGAGAAGGATTTGATTAAAAAGGTGTACTTAAACACGACGAAATGTAATGAGGGGCGGATACTTAGAAAGAAAAGTGAAATCTCTACCGAAATGGAAACGATCTCGGCGATTGTGCGTCTGGATTCGGCGTGGCAAGGAATCAAAGGAAGAAATGCAGCCGGCAGTCGTACATGTAAATGGATCCATTCAAATTGGACATCTGCGAGCATCGGCCATTCCGATTGGACATCTGCGAGTATTGGGCATTGTGACATCACACGATGGAACGAATCGAAAAGCAGAAAGGCAGCCGGACGCCACAGACTTTTATATAATAATAGATAGATGTACAACATTTAAGGAACACTCGTCTGGACTTTTTTTAGATGTAGATGAAGCTATCCATGTATTGAAAGTTCATCATGATTTGAATTTCAGTGGGGGTTTAATCTCTCAAGATCATGTTTTTCTAGAAGTAAAAACAAGGAACTGTAAATGCTGGAATAAGTCAGCAGGTCAGGCAACATCCCTGGAGAATACTGTTAGGCAACATTTCTGAATTGGATGCTTCTTCAGACATTCTAGGAGGAAAGAAAGCTTGAAGAGAGAAGAGGCAGGACAAAGTGTGGTAGGTAATAGGTGAACATAGGTGAGGGGGTTGAACTAGGTTGGATAAAAACCAAAGATCAAAAAGGTGTGAGACAAAATAATTTAAGAGCTATTAATTATGAAGTCAGAGAAAGGAATGTAGGTGGAGGGGGAAGGGATATAGACGCAAGTCCATGTGGCGAACAGAGGGAGAAAGGGGAGGAGTGTTTGTTAGAGGTTAACTAAAATTGGAAATTTCAATGTTGATATTATTGATTGTAAGCTACCCAAGCACTCCAGTTTGCTTGTGCGCTCACTCTGGCAATGGAGGAAGCCCAAGACAGAAAGTTCAGTGTGGTAAAGGAAGGGGAGCCAAAATTGTTAGCAGCCGGGAGATCCGGTAGGCCTTGTTTCTCCATCTCTATTGTGCCTTTAAAATACATCAAGCACAAGTGTTAAGCGAAACAGTCGCCGAGTCCACACCTGGTCTCGCCGATATACAGGAAGCCACATTGGGAACACAAGATTGACAATAGGAGTAGAACATTTGGCCCTTAGAGCCAGCACCGCCATTCACTGTGATCATGGCTGATCATCCATAATCAATACCCCGTTCCTGCCTTCTCCTCATATCCCAACTCCACTATCTTTATTCTGCTTGGGTAGCTTATCTTTACGAGCTCTATCTAACTCACTCTTGAAAGCATCCAGACAATTGGCCTCCACTGCTTTCTGTGGCAGAGAATTCCAGATTCACAACTCTGGGTGAAAAGGTTTTTCCTCATCTCCGTTCTAAACGGCCTACGCCTACCTACCAAAACTGCACACAATATTTCAGGTGCGGTCTCGCTAGGGCCCTGTACAACTGCAGAAGGACCTCTTTGCTCCTATGCTCAACTCCTCTTGTTATGAAGGCCAACATGCCATTTGTATCCTTCACTGCCTGCTGTACCTGAACAAGATTTTTTTGTATTTCCCCTTTTCCCAACTTGACACCATTCAGATAATGATCTGCCTTCCTGTTTTTGCCACCAAAGTGGATAACCTCACATTTAACCGCATCTGCTATGCATCTGCCCACTCACCCAACCTGCCCAAGTCACCCTGCCACCCAGCTTTGTGTTATCTGCAAATTTGCTGATGTTACTTTTAGTCCCTTCATTTAAATCATTAACGTATTTTGTAAATAGCTGCGATCCCAGCACCGAACCTTGCGATACCCCACTAGTCGCTGCCTGCCATTCTGAAAGGGACCAGTTAATCCAGGGGTCGGCAACCTACAGCCCCCAAGCCGAATGCGGCCCATAGCCCAAAATCATCCAGCTCGCAGGCATATTTTTCCGTATTCATCCGCTCCGCAGACCTCCGTCATCTTCTGTACCTCCCGGGCGAGGCGCGTTGATCACAAACGGGTCAACGATTTCTAGAGCCACTTTCTCAAGTACCCTGGGATGCAGAACATCAGGCCCTGGGGAATTATCAGCCTTCAGTCCCATCAGTCTACCCAACATCATTTCATGCCTAATGTGAATTTCCTTCAGTTCCTCCATCACCCGAGATCCTCTGGCTACTAGTACATCAGGGAGATTTTTTGTGTCTTCCTGGGCGAAGATTGATCCAAAGTACCTGTTCAACTCATATGCAGTAGATAAGTATAGAAGAGGCGCCTGTGAACCTCAGTCTCACCTGGAAGAACTGGTGTGATCCAGAGATGGAGACGAGGGAGAAGAAGAGGGACAGCTGTTACATCTCCAGCAGGGGAAAGTACTGGGAAGGTGGTGCTTTGGATGGGATGAGTGAACCAAGGAGTTGAGTAAGCAGTCTCTGTGAAAGGCAGAAAGGGGTGGAGATGGGAAGATGCTCCCGCTAGTGAGATCACATTGGATGTGATGGAAGTTTCTGAGAATGAAGTGCTGAATATTGAGGTTGGTTGAGTGAATTGAGAGGACCAGGAGAACTCTCCTTGTCTTGTCGGGGGGGGGGGGGGTGCAGCAAGAGCAGAACCAAGGGAAAGAGGAGCTAGGCGATGCAGTTGAGGGACCCATCTCTGACAGCGGGGTGGAGGAGGGGGGGGGGATCCATATTTACTGGGATATCCTAGAATAGAAAGCCTCTTGGGGGCAGATGCATTAGAGATGGAATTAAGAATAGGGGATGGTGTCTTTGCAAGAGGCAGGGTGGAAGTGTAGTCCAGATAATTAAGTTGGTAAGTTTGTAGTAGAAGTCAGTCAATAGTCGTCAGCCCTCTCATGGGGACATAGCGATATTAATATTATCTCAGTCAAATCATGGATAGCTGGGGCTGAACCACAATACTTGCAGCATCCACTAGTCTAACTGTCAATTTGGAAAGGGCCGAGATATTCACCCCATTTTCTGTCTATCAATCTCTTCTCAATTTATGCCAGTATCATATTCTCAATTCCACATGCTCCAATCTTGCCAATCTCCAACATAGCAAGCCATTTGAAATCCAAGTATTAACATCCACTGGCTCCCACTCATGTCAACTATGATATCAAACAGACCGACTTTGCATAGATCATGCCAACATAGTTCAATAGTATTGTTTTCTATGTCTTGTTTTATGTTATAGCATTTTCCTCTCATTAGGCCAATGTTAATAGATCAATTTCTCTCAAATTGCTGCAGTTCAAAATGCATCATGTGTCATTGCCAATCAACTGCTCAAGTTTTGGTAATCGCAAATCAGACTGAAGTCTGTGCTATAATGCCATGTTTTAGCAAGCCCTGTATCACAGTCAGTGTAGCACCCCTTTTCAAAATAGATCCCGCATGCAAAGATCCAGCTGGTTTGAAAACAGATAGTGTTAAGCTTAATGTGAAACTAGGCCCATTGAATAGTGAAGATTTGTTTGTGGGAAAACTGGAAGCAGATGCACGCAAGTGTGAAGTCAGCCTTGAACATTTACATTTTGTTGAATGCTTTACCAGAAGAGCAAGGAACACAAAAACTGCAACTACTCAAATAATTCTGAGCAAGCAGAAAGTGTAAGGAAGTGCAACAGGTTGGGTGCCTGACGAGAAACCAAAAGCTCTCATCATTACAACCCTTGATTTTTTTTTTTTTTTTTGAAGGTCACAGAGAATGTCCTTACTATGAAGCAACAGGGATGAAGCAGATGGTGGTTTGCCATCTTGGCTTAACCCCAGAATACAATCTCAAACTTGGAGTATGTTACACTAAATACAGTACAGTGTTCCACTAGAGCACAAAATCTCTTCATCCAAAATCAGTTAAATTATGCATCAGATAAAAGGATAAAGATTTTTTTTTAAATTCAGGTTGCCCAGAGAACTAATCACCAAGTATTGGCATACATGAATATGGAATCATAGCTGCTAATAAAAAAAACTAATTTCCCATTATAATACTTTAGCAAATCACTAATAAGCAATCGTACTTTTGCCAGATGCAGTCAAAACCGATGCAAAACGGTTGCTGTATGGATGGATTCATTAAGTCCAATAGTTATTTAACCTCCATCCATCTTGCTGCCATTTTGAAATACAGAAGATGAATATGGTAATTTACACATTTTATTTAGCTCCAAGCTGTAGTGAAAGCAGATTCATCTGAACATCCCAGTGCCAGTGGGTGTTCAAAACAAAGTGGTGACAGATCTAGATTCAGCAAACAATCAGCTAAAATAATGGTTAACATCAACTCAATTATAGAATGACTGGTCCAATTTTCCTCAGCATGCCTATCATCATGGTAATATCCTTTCCCACCAGAGTTTTGACATTAGTTGAGATTTGTTAAAAGTCCTTTTAGTTTGGATTTACTCACCCCCAACATCAACTCTAGGTACATAGCTCATTTCACCCCCCCCCCCCCCCAAAAAAAAAAGACAATATACAGAAAGATATTAAATAAATTACAAGATGCCATTTTAAAATGGCTGAATATGTAGCCACCAAACTATTTAGATTTGAAATTGGATACTGTGCAAATTCATGTCTGCTTCAGACAGATCAACCAGCTTGTGATATATTGGCCCATCTTATGCATTATGCTGCAAAGCACTGGCCATCAATAAAGATGATACAATCTCTGACATGGGCTCCTCTAAGGAAGCTTGCAGTCCAAATGTTAATCAAGCTGCACAAGCAAAACCATACATAACCAATTTTAAAATTAAGGTGAATTAATTATTCAAATATATAGATCAAATTGCAAAATTAATTTTGAGTTGCACTGTACTTACATTTTTTTAATGATTCCATCAGCTTCAAGTTGGGGGAGATCACCAAGCAGCAAAACTAATTTCTAAAGTTTGACTGCACAATAGCGGAAATATAATAAGTGACAATGGGAAATTTAAAACACCTAGTCTTCAAAAATCAGATAATTGTGAGGGAGGGGGAAGAGCGATGGACAATGAAAGACCTGGTGCGTAGGACAGCGGTGGGGGCGGGGGGAAGAGGAGAACAAAAGGGGATCTGGCGAGGAGGTACTTTGTAACTTTCTAGGCGCCCTTTACAGGCAACTACTTGCATACCTTAGATATGCAAGCAAAGAATTTCACTGTGACGTCACCTGTGACAATAAAGTATTCAATTCAATTGTGCATTTCACTCATACAAATTTACAAGACAAATGGTCAGCCAATTGGGTTTGTGAAACATTTGGGAAGGAAAGATGGAAAGTGTTAAAGAGTGTATTGAGAAGTAGCATTAATGAGTGCAATTACCTTCAGTACTAGTAACTTTTGGGAATCCTTGTGCAAGAATCAAACCCCGAGCTTCAATATTGATTGTGGATAAGCGCTTCTTCATATCATTGAAAGCCATTCAGCCAACCGTTTTTTGGCCAGCTCAGCAATCCTACCCCCACATTTTCCTTGAAATTATTCCCAACTCTATCTGCAGAAAGGTCAATTTACAGCAGTAAATCAATCTAACCACATCAACAATTTACTGGAGGAACCGAGTTGAGCAACTAATGCGATGAGAGGGGAGGTCAAAATGATTTCACCCCCACAACCACTGCTCAACCTACTGAGTTTCTCCAGCAGATTGTTTGTTCCACCAGATTGCAGCATATTGTCTCGTGTTTCTAATCTAACCA
Source organism: Amblyraja radiata (assembly GCF_010909765.2). Classification (NCBI taxonomy): domain Eukaryota; kingdom Metazoa; phylum Chordata; class Chondrichthyes; order Rajiformes; family Rajidae; genus Amblyraja; species Amblyraja radiata. The sequence continues at coordinate 9,578,558 of NC_045999.1, forward strand.
AGTCTTTTGGACATTGGATACCCAAGAGAATCCTTACTGGACATTAGGATACTATGGAAACTGTACACAGATAGCAAAGGTCAGAATATAAGCAGGTTGGCTGGAGTCATGAGATAGCTGCACTATATGGTGTGCCACTGATCCACCCAGGTAATAGGTTTCAACAAAAGTCCTTGACATTTAAGTTAGATTCAGAGAATAAATCTCTGGACCAGACAGAGTGAAAATGTTGATTTCTTACCATTATAGAGTTTACAAAATTCAATAATTTTAATGATACCAATTACAATGTTTATTTTACTTTGAAGGTCTGTTGGCTTCTCAAAATACTCAACAACCACCTTATTATGGCTTTCATATACATAAGAAAAACAACACACCTAGCAAAAGTCAAACAATTTAAAATTTAATGAGAAGACAGAAATAAAAAAAACTATGCCGACACATGAAGCTAAGGTGGCTCGTGGAGTTTGAAGACCAATAGATATGTTTGCTGCACAGGTATACGTTTGATGTAATTAGTTCAGCAGGGCAAAGATCCTTTGAAACTGCTCTTGGTTTAATTTCAGCACTTACAGCAGTTGCTGACCACCCACTTAAAAACCAATATTGAAAACAATATTTTTATGTGGCATTGCACATTTTACCATGATGCACTTGTATTCACCAGAAAGGCTGTGGTACATAGTGAAGTATCAATGTTTAAGCAAAGTTGTTAGGTGACAAAGTGTCATCACATTCTGACCCCAATATCTAAATGCACAAGATATTGACCACCAACATCTTCAATTATCAAGTTTGACCAAATCAACAATTATTCTCAAAAACACATTTTACCTTAGGTCTCTATACAATGGGACCACAGTGAAAGGATTAAGAGAGGAATAAGCATGTGTGGAAAATTCCAAAGCAAGGTCAGCTGAAAGATGAAGAAATTGAAGTAAATAATTTACAAAAGGCAAATTTAGGAGAGCATACTTGAAGACTATGAAGAGGAAATCAAGAGTGGTTAGAGAGGAACACTACACAGATTAGAAAAACTAAGTTTAGAATCTCAAAATGCCTTGACAGAGCACGTGATAAACTTCTCATGCATTTAGTTTGAAATGAACACAATCTTCCCAACCTTGACTAACTTATAGGGAGGCCAGTTAGACTATTGGAAAAACAAAGAACATTTAAATTATTTTTGACAGTATTTGATTATACTGTTGAGTTTCAAGAACAGCTAAATAGCCATTTACTGGTTTTCAATTTATTCCTCAAAATACAGGTGTCACAGACTAGATCAGCTTTTAGAATTCTTGATCCTTCCTTAATGATACACAAGACAAGTTTCACTTAAAAACTTTAAAAGTCAGCGATAATAATTACATGCAATTGAATATATGCCAAATTGTCTTCAGAAAGCAGAGGACTTGCTGTATACAATTTTAAGCTGTTGTGGATCAGAAAGTAGGCTACAGACAGATCAGAAACAGTGTTACGATAGCCTATTTTACAAATTAGCTCCATGTATCAAATTGGAACACTTGGGTCAGACTGCAATGTTTGCACGTAGTTTAATCAATGGTCGCAATCTTGAAAGTGTCTCATCTTGAGTGGCAGTTTAGTTATTTAATGTAAAAACAAAATTCATTTGGTCCTCTGGAAGCTAGACAAACTAAATTGTCATAGCTCTGCAAACACCTAGAAAATCTTGATGTGCTGGGTTAGGCATGTCCAACCATTATAATTACAGAGAAATAAGCCATTCAGACCCATATACCTGCTCGATCATTCAAAAACATTGCCCATTGTCCACACATTTAAATTTTCATAATTTTCAATGTCAAAAATTGAATTGCCCCAAATATGTTTTGGGGTTGGAGAATTCCAAACCTGGGCAAGGACATTTCTCACCTGTACTGAATGGCACACCCCTTTTGAGATTTGATTCTAGTTCAAACCAAAATAGTCAATGGAAACTAGCTCCACTTCAAACATGTCACACCCAGTAAAAAACCATGTTGCAGTCAGATCACCACATTATAAACTATAGTCATAGGTCAAACTCCTTAAGCTTCTTTCTCGTAATCTTTCACATTATTTTTTTGTAGTGAGACCAGACTTGAAATGATCCCATGTGGTCTCACTAGGAACCTGTATAATTGAAGCAATTAATTGAAGCAAAATGTCCCTCGAACTCAAAGCATCTTGCAATAAAACCCAATGTTTGTCTAATTCTTAACAGTACCTGCGGGTTAATGTTTAATTTGTATACATCACCACCCAGGAACCTTTAACAAAATCTATATTGTATCCATAACTTGGCCAAATTCATCTACACTTCTGAAATCTTACCATCCACAAACTGGTCATTACCATTATCTATGGAGTCACAACTACAGGTTAAAATTCATGGGCAATAAATTAAACAAGCCATAACATACCTACAATTAACATCTAAAGCATCCAAATTACTTTAAAATAATAGAAGCCATAAACATCAATTAACATAAATAAAAGTAATTTAACATGGAAACAGGCCTTTTTGCCCAACTGGTCAACAGCAACCAAGATGCCCCATCCAAGCTAGTCCAATTTGCCCATGTGAGCCATATCCCTCAAAACCCATCCTATCAATGTACCTGTCCACGTGTCTTTAAAATGCTGTTATAGCAGCTACCTCAAATACCAACTAGCAGCTTGTTACATGTACCCTCCACCCTCTGAAAAAGTTGCCTCAGTTCCCATTAAATCTTGCCCCCCTCACCATAAACCTATGTCCTCTGGTTTTTGATTCTGGGTAAAAGAATGTGCATTCAGAGGAAGCAAAAGAACCAAAACATTTAAAATGTTACTATTTCCTTGCAAGCCCACAAGTCATTAATGACATTTAAGTTCAAGTTAAGAGAAATTATATTGTTTCCATTCCCACCTACCTATCACAATAAAATCTTCAGAATGTGGAAAACAATTCCTGCTGTACAAGGATGTCATATATTGTAAACTTAAGCCACATTAAAAGCCAATGAATCAGACGTGCAGAGTACAATTCAAGTGGCCTACCTAGCATTCATGCTCTAAATTACCATGTTACTGAAGCAGAAGCCAAAAGCTTCCATCTTTAACCATTTTTGTATGATCTGTCATTCCCATTTGCCCATAAGCCCAAATTGGGATAAACCAGAGGCTTCTGGTTTATCCCAATTTGAAGCATCTTTACATTACTACCTGTGCAGTTGGTTGCACAGGAGCCCAACTCTGATATTCCCTCACTGAACAATTGCCTTTTAAAATTCACCTCAAAACCTACCTCTGACCAAGTTTCAGTCATCGCTGCCTATCTCTGCAGGTGCTGTTAATCCTGTGAAACACTTTACATTGAAAATAAAGCACTAGAACAATAAAGGACAAAGTGCTGGTTAGCACGTAACAAAACCACGTTACATATAACAATAAGGTAAACTAAAACTGAAATCAACTCGGGTCAGGAAAACATGACTAGGTGATGTTTCGGGTCAGTACCTTTTCAGACATCCAGACACGATGGGCCCAGTTTAAAAATATCACCTATCTATGTTCTCCAAGGATGCTGCCTGACCTGCCAAATTACTCCAACACTTGTGCCCTTTTTTGTAAACCTTGCAATTCTACACTAGAACAAAGAACCATCTCAATCAAGTGCACATACGAAAACGGCACTCAACCCCCGCCCTAACCCCCAACATATTGGAACCAAGCAAAAAGAAAAAATCTACCACATTAATTCCCTGCCAATGCATTACCTCCCACATTCTCCCTGCGACCCTTGGTGATGGGAGTGGTGCAGACTCCTGAGAAGTCCAGAGAGTTGTCCAACATTGCGTTTATTCTGCGGAAGATGTCAGCATTACTGCAGGTAGACAAGGCTGGACTCTCGGTGGAGCGGGGCACATCCCAGCAATCCTGTCCAGAGCCGCGCTCGTTGTTCTGAAAGGAAAAATCCCTAGTTACGATAAAAAAAAGTTGGGCAATTTTACAAGGAAAGTTAAGCTAGGCGATTCAATATAGTTGGTGAACTGCAGTGCACCTAAGCCTACGTGATCTCCCGGTTGTCAAACACTAACCCCTCCTCCCATTCCCACTGACCTTTCTGTCCAAGTCCTCCTCCACTGTCAGAGTGAGGCTCAACACAAATTGGTGGAACAGCACCTCATTTCGCTATGGAGGCTTATTAATGTTGATTTATTCAACTTCGTAACCCTTAGTTTCCCTGTCTGCCCCTCCCCCATCGTAGTTCTGACTAGTTTCACTGTCCTGATTGTATGCTTCGTTGTCACCTTCCCCTCAGCTAAACAATGAACCATTCTACATTTTCCTTGATCATCATCCCCTTTGATCTGTATTTTCACACTTTAACCTTCCATATCTCCCTCTCCATGACTCTCAATCTGAACAAGGTCTCCACCCGAAACATCACCAATTCTCTCTGAAGAAGGGTTTCGGCCCGAAACGAGTCTGAAGAAGGTTTTCGGCCCGAAACGTTGCCAATTTCCTTCGATCCATAGATGCTGCTGCACCCGCTGAGTTTCTCCAGCATTTTTGTCTACTTTCGATTTCAGTTCCTTCTGAAACCCATTCTTTCTCCCCAGGTGCTGTCCGAGCAGCTGAGTTACTCCAGTATATTTTGTGTCGACCTTCAGGTGAACAAGGTGACAGGAGGGTGTGAAGGGGTTATAATTGCCTGGGGGGGGTGGGAGAGAGATGAGAGGGTGTAGGAGCCACACTGTGTAGTAAGGAATTGCAGATGCTGGTTTACACCGAAGATGGACACAAAATGCTGGAGTAACTCAGCGGGTCAGGCAACACCTCTGGAGAAAATGACTGGGTGAAGAAGAGTCATCCCATTCCGACTCTCTCCAGCAGAGATGATGCCTGACCCGCTGAGGTACTCCAGCAGTGTCCATCTTCCAAGCCTCAAGGTCTGCGGGTCCATCCAGGCCTGTGCCGGGGGCTCCAGTGCGCGCTCCAGCCACGGGGAGGCGCGCGTTCCCGCCGCCCAGCGCCAGGGGGGGGGGGGGGGGGGGGGGGGGGCGCGACACGACGGGCGCCCGCGGGCCTCGACACCTTCCCGCCCCGCCGCCCTGACGGCGTCCGCCCGCCTCAGACCACTTCGCCATTCACCCTCATCGTCCCCTTTACCCCCTCTCTCTCTCTCGCTCCACCGTGTCTCAGATTACCGTTGTTGCTCGGCCACAGAGAGTTGCTCACTGCCGTCCCCTCCCCGCTCGGCCCGCCCGCACGCACCCCTCCTCCCACCGTCCCCGCCGCCGCCCCTCTGCGCCGTTACCGAGCGCCGCCTCAACCCAGCTCCGACTGACCCGACCTCGCCGCCCGCCCATTGGCCCGCTCGCCCGTCTATCACCGCCCGGGCCAATCCCCGCCCCCCAGCCATCGTCCCGCCTCTCCGGGCTACCCCATCTTCCAGAGAGGAGGGGTGCCCTCATTCCCAACAACGCCACAATCGCGAATAATTTCGCGACCAGACGCCCTTTCCCCTATCAAGTAGGAAATAGAGGCGGTGCAATGCAAAACACAAGCACCCTACCCAGTTGGGTCGGTGGCTGGATTTAGTCGTTTAGTCGGTCACCCACCCTCCCCACCCGCTCTCCCCCCCCCCCGCGGTTGCCGTTGCCCGTCCAGGGTGGGTTGGTAAACAAACGCACGTGGCCCCGGCGCGCGCTGGCCCTTCGTCCGCTCCACGTGCAGGCGGGCAGGCGGGAGCGAGCAGACCCGGGAGCGATGCAGCCAACACATAAACACACACATGCATATGTACACAGGCTAGATATCAAGCTGATATCTGCAAAACCTCTTGACGGCAACCTTCCCATCTGTGATTTTTTTTTGCATTTGCAAGAAAACGCACAAACAATTCTACAAGCCTTTTGCCAAAAGGCGTGTATATATATGTATATATATACACAGATGCATGCACCCATGTTAGATATCAGCTATTGCCGCAAACCCTCTTGCCGGCTACCTCAACTGTGCTTTTTTTTTGCATTTGCAACTATAAAACGCACGAACATGCCTTTTGCCGAAAGTCTTGCACCCATGTGCATGGAACCTTTAAGTCAAAATCTAATGCACTAGTTTGTAAATAAATATATATATACATGCAGGCCCCATTTCAGTTTGGATGGCAAAGCCAATTTCAAAGCATTATACATTTAAAACTAGCTTTATATGTTTACATATTCTGTTGTGCTGCTGCAAGAAAGAATTTCATTGTTTTAACTGGGACATACGATGATAATTAGACTCTTGACACAATTAGAAAAATTGTTAAACTAAGCCATGCAAGGGCGTAACATTGTTCACTTTAAAAGGCAATTAAAACATACAAGCTGGAGTCTGGACGGTTAAATGCAGACTCCACTGTAAAGAACAGCAGCAGAGAGATGCAATAGTTACTGGCACAGGAATATTTTCATCAGCTCAAGACCTCTCCCCTGTCAAGGCGCGCCACTGTTGCTAACCGCACCCTCACAAGGGAGAGAAAGGGAGCAACACTAACACCGTGGATCAACGCCAGACTGCATTCGGGAAGGGGTAAGAATAAGACAATAATTAAAACATACAAACGGTAAAATATTGCGACACTTTACACAAAAAAACCGGTGCACTCAAAGTTGGAAATAGCTTGCAAGACAGCTTGCACGCAGGCTCCACCTCAGAGTTGAATTGTAGAGAGGCAAAATAACAACATTTTGTTTTAAAATTAAAATTATTTGCCAGACATATTGCTCTCTCTCCCTCTCTCCCCTCTGTCAGCAGCCGCCGGCCGTAGTGTCGTGTGAGCTCCTGTTACTGTCGTGACGCACTCTTGGCGCATTCCCTCCCTCTCCTTGTAACAATTTTCCTTACCAGAGAAAAAGCCATGGTCACCTTTCCGAGCACAGCCCTCGCTCGTCCCCCCCCCACACACACACACTGAGAGAGACAAACAAACACACACAAAATGAAATTGCAACAGTGACCAAGGGGTGTAAAAAAAATCTTTAAAATAAATCAAGACGTTTTGCAACAACGCTCATCGCCCGACGCCCCCTATTTATGTCATTGGTGACTCTCTCCGTCCCAGCTCGTTGGCAGATGATTCACATTAGAAACACCTGATCTTTCTTGTCTACACCAGGTTTTGGCAATCTGCCTGACTTCCCTCCCACCATGGATGAGCCGTTCAGCTTCAGACTGGTGCTGAATAGGACAATTAAGTTGGTGGGGGTGGGGTGTCAGTAAATGAGAAGGTGAATTCAGAATGGAGGGAGCGATTTTTGTATGTATGTGGAGATTTTGGAAAGGGTGCAGAGGAGGTTTACCTGAATGATAATATAATAGCAAGGATAGATACAAAAAGCTGGAATAACTCAGCGGGACAGGCAGCATCTCTAGAGAGAAGGAATGGGTGACCTTTTGAGTCTTGACCCGAAACATCACCCATTCCTTCTTTCCAGAGATGCTGCCTGTCCCGCTGAATTACTCCAGCTTTTTGTATCTATCTTCGGTTTAAATCAGCATCTGCAAATCCTTCCTACATATAATAACGAGGAACTGCAGATGCTGGTTTATACCAAAGATAGATACTAAATGCTCGAGTAACTCACTTGGTCAGGCAGCTTCCCTGGAGAATATGGATAGGCAGTGTTTTGAGTCAGAACCCTTCTTCAGACTGACCCTTTGCATCAGAAGCCACCTTCAGACCCATCTAACAATATTTACCAGCACGATGCCTAGATTAGAGGGCATTAGCTGCAAGGAGATTAGACGGACTTGGTATGTTTTCGTCAGAATGCCGGAGGTTGTGGGGAGATCTGATAGAATTATATAAAATTACTAGACCAAGTGCAGACCTGTTGGGTCTGCTCCCCCAACGCACCCGTTCCCTAGCCGTAGCCCCTACAGGAGGCGTGGTCCTCCAACTCAACCCGTTCCCTAAGGTAAGATTCCAGCACTCCACTTGCCTTCCTTCGCAGTGATCTTTAAAAAAAAATCCAATTGCACTTGCCCTGCGTGTTGCAACATCAATTCGCCCACCCCCCTGCTAGCCGAGCCATCAGTTGAAGCTGGTCGGTTTGAAATTCAAGGTATTTTGATTTTTAAAAAACTTTAATCAGTAATAAGTTGAGAAATAAAGCATAAAATGTTCAGTGAAGGTGGTCTCTTCCTCGAGGGGTAAAATGTGAATCAGAATATGTAAAAATCTTGTGAAAGTTGGCATTTTTAAAGCTTTAATCGCGAATAACGAGTTCAATATAGGATGAAAACTTCATTGAGGCTGGTATCTGCTAGCGGAGCCATTGTGATGTCATCGGTTGAGCTGGTGGTTTTAATTTCAAAGTCTTTTGACTTTTTATGACTTTTTATCAGTAATGAGTCGAGAATAAGTCAAGACATAAAGCATGAAATGTTCAGATAAAGTGATCCCGGCCTCGACGGGAAAAATGTCAATCGGAATATGTAAAAGTGTTATCGTTACCACGTAGTGTTTTTGCGAAGATGTAAGGACAACCACATATACACACACATATATATACAGACACATATATATACACACATATATATACATACACATATACATATATACACACTATAAACAAGATCAGACTTTTAATAAGTATATGATGAGAGGCATAGATAAGATAGTCAGTCATGGGTTTGCTCCGGTTCCCTTCCACAACCCAAAGATGCGTGGTTTGTAAGTTAATTGGCCACTGTAAAATTGCATCCTAGTGTATAGGAGGTAGATGTGATTGTGGGATAACATAGAACTAGTGTGAATGGGCGATCGATGGTCAGTGTGGAATCGGTGGGCCGAAGGGCCTGTTTCTGTGCTGCGTCTTTAAAGTAAACCGAACTATACCTTTTCTCAGGATGGAAATATCAAAGACTAGAAGGGATAGCTTTAAGATGAGAGGGACAAAGTTTAAAGGAGATGTACGGGGCAAGTTTTCTTTGGAGTGCGCTGCCAGCGGTAGTGGTGGAGTGGACTGCAATTTACAGAAGCTAATTAACCTGCAAACCAGCACAATGTTGGAATGTGAGAGGAAACCGGAGCTCCCAGAGAAAACCCACATGGTCATAGGGAGAACGTGCAAACTCCGCACAGACAGCACCTGCAGTCAGGATCGAACCCGGATCTCTGGCGCCGTGAGACAGTAACTCTACCGCCGCGCCACCGTGTCCCTGCTAACAGTGCAATATCACAAGAGGAGGTTCACAAGACCATAAGACATAGGACAAGAATTAGGTCATTCGGCCCGTCGAGTCTTCTCCTCCATTTGATCGTTGCTGATCTAATTTCCTTCTCAACTCCATTCTCCCCGTAACCTTTGACGCTCTTACTAATCAAGTCTATCTCTCTCTGTCCACGCTGTTGATTTGACAATGATATGAATGGAACTATAGAGACTAATACTGTATCCTGCATTGTCAAATGTACCTAATGATTGACCAAATAATAACTATGTTGGTTTCTTCCACATGTAACAATAATTACATTGCAATAAATATCAATTATCACTTCTGTAACATGCGGTGTTCTCCAGAATAAGAAATTATACAAAGGAAATGTTACTACTTCAAATATAAATGAATCCAGTGGTGCATGTGTTGTCTTAGTTTAGTTTAGTTCAGAGATACAGTGTGGAAACAGGCCCTTCGGCCCACCGGGTCCGCGCTGACCAGCGATCCCCACACATTAACACTATCCTACACACACTAGGGACAATTTACATTCATACCCAGCCAATTAACCTACAAACCTGTACGTCTTTGGAGTGTGGGAGGAATCCGAAGATCTCGGAGAAAACTCACGTGGGTCACAGGGAGAGCGGACAAACTCCGTACAGACAGCACCCGTAGTCGGGATCAAACCCAGGCCCCTGCAACTCGACCACAGCGCCACTGTGCCTTGTGCAGGATTAGTGGAGATGGCACATGTTTGCCCAATTACTGCCCTCAGTCGCTGTTTTGTTTAGTTTAGTTTAGACTATTAATTTTCTTTCCACAGATGCGACTTGACCAGTTCCGACATTTCTGTTCAGTCTGAAGAAGGGACCCAACCTGAAACGTTGCCCATCCATTACGAGGGGTGATGGGGAAACAGGGAGTGGATGGAGGACTGGGATTTGGGGAGGGGTGAAAGAAACATTGAAACATAGAAAATAAGTGCAGGGGTAGGCCCTTCGGCCCTTCGAGCCAGCACCACCATTCAATATGATCATGGCTGATCATCCAGAATCAGTTCCCCGTTCCTGCTTTCTCCCCCATATCCTCTGATTCCGTCAGCCCGAAGAGCTATATCTAACTCTCTCTTGAAAACAGCCAGTGAATTGGCCTCCACTGCCTTCTGTGGCAGAGAATTCACAACTCTGAATCGGAGTACTCTGTGTACAGAGTTTGCACATTCTCATTGTGATCGTGTGGGTTTCCTCCAGGTGCTCCGGTTTCCTCCCACATCTCAAAGACGTGCAGGGTCTATCTGTAGGTCAGATGGGAATCCGTGGGATGGGGAGGTGTGATTTGGGGAGGGGGATGAGGATAATGGGGAGAATGGGAATGTTTGGGTGGATGGGAATATGCGGAGGAGAATATGAAGGGAATGGTGAGATGGGATGGGAATATGGGGAGGACAGGTGCGGATATGCAGCGTGGAAGTAGGCCCTTCGACCCACCGAGTCCGTCCTGACCAGCGATCACCCTGTACACTAACACTGTCCTACACACTAGGGACAATTTACAATGAACAGAAGCCAATTAACCTACATCCATTCCCTCTGCAGATGCTGTCTGGCCCGCTGAGTTCTTACAGCACTTCTGTTTTTGTTCCAGATGCGGGCATCTGCTGTTCTAGTTGCTGTAAATCATCCCTCCATTCAGTCCACAAAGGCAATATCTGATCTTCCAATCGATTGTCTAATGATCCTTCCCACCCTCAGCTCACTGTCCTACACTGATTCAACCATTCCTCGCCTAAGTTCACAAGTTATAGGTGTAGAATTAGGCCATTCGGCCCATCGAGTCTACATGGCTGATCTCTGCCTCCTAATCCTATTTTCCTGCCTTCTCCCCATAACCCTTGACACCCGTTCTAATCAAGAATTTGTCTATCTCTGCCTTAAAAATATCCACTGACTTGGCCTCCACAGCCTCTGTGGCAATGAGGTCCACAGATTAACTGCCCTTTGGCTAAAGAAGTTCCTCCTCACCTCCTTTCTAAAAGAGCGCCCTTTAATTCTGAGGCTACGACCTCTGATCCAAGACTCTCCCACCAGTGGAAACATCCTCTCCACATCCACTGTATCAATGCCTTGTACATTATTCTGGAAGTTTCATTGACGTCCCCCTCAACCTTCTAAACGCCAACGAGTAGAGGCCCAGTGCGGTCAAACGCTCATCATATGCTAAAGGTCAAGTAACAATCAATCGTTCAACTCCCATTTATTTTAAAAAATACTTTGAAATAATGGCCCATTATAAGATTATTTGTTGCCATCCTAATGAACAGCATGACATGAATATGAATGAGTTCCTTCTTCAGCAAAAATACAGCTGGATTAACTCAGCGGATCATTCAGCATCTCTGGAGAACATGGACAGGTGACGTTTCGGGTCCACACCCTTCTTTAGACTTTAAAATAACTGGTTGGAAACTACTTCGTCTGAAAGGGTGGCAAAATGGTGGCAAAATGGTGGAGCGGGTAGAGCTGCTGCCTCACAGCGCCGGAGACCCGGGTTCGATCCTGCCTCTGGTGCTGTCTGTACAGAGTTCGCACGTTCGCTTTGTGACCGTGTGGGTTTTCTCCGGTTTCCTCCCACATCCAAAAGACGTGCAGGTTTGCAGGTTAATTGCCCTCTGTGAAATTGCCTCTAATGTGTAGGGAGTGGATTTCCTTCGCTCCATAGATGCTGCTGCACCCGCTGAGTTTTTTCAGCACTTTTGTCTACCTTCGATTTTCCAGCATCTGCAGTTCCTTCTTAAATATCTCCTTCAGCAGCTCGTTCCAGACACCCACCAACCTTTGTGTGAAAAAGGTCACCCTCAGATTCCTATTAAATCTTTCCTTCTCCCCCCCCCCCCCCACCTTAAACCTATGTCCTATGCTTCTCGATTCCCCAACTCTGTCAAGAGACTCGTCTACCCAATCTATTCCTCTCATGATTTTGTGCACCTCTATGAGATGACCACTCATCCTCCTGTGCTCCAAGGAATAGAGTCTGAACCTCTCCCTATAGCTCAAACCAAAGATCCTATAGCGAGCAAGATAGATCACTCGACGAAAAAGACGTAGTACGGTCATGGGCAGATTCATGGGTAATTTAAGGCCCCATTTCCGTAACCGGCTTCCGTCTCCGCACCAAAGATCGCATAGCGGAGCAAAGATACTAGTGTGGAGACGGAAGCCGGTTACGGAAACATCCTCGTAAAAATAAAAGTTATTTGGTAAAAATCTTCTCCTCATTTTCAGAATTTAAATTTATTAACACAAACTGTTCCCCCGCAACGTTGATTACACTGCGAGTCGGGTCAGGTGGGGTTTACGGAAATGGATGAAAAAAAGGCCCACGTTCCGTTCCGTTGCGTACTACACGTCAGCGCATTGCATTTAGCAGGAGTGATCGATCTTGCTCGCTATAGGATCTTTGGCTCAAACCATCGAGTCTTGGCAACGTCCTGGTAAATCGTCTCCGCATCATTTCCGGCTTGACAACATCTTTCCTACAACATGGTTTTGGGTGCATTAGTGAAGAAAACAGGTCTACCCAAAATAGTTTAAAGTTCTGAGCATTGTCACCTGCTGAGTCAATAAAACCCTTAGAGTAGGTTGATGGCGAGAAGAATCAAAGGGCAATTAATTAGCACGAGTATAAATTGTAGGGTTAAGGAAATAAGAGAAGGGGATAGGACCAATTGGGTTTATCCCTTGGCAGCTGGCACAGACCCGATGGGCTGATTGGCCTCTTATAAATCAAATGAGTTAAAATACGATAATCGATGGGCAGGATATTGGTTTAAGTTTTAATTAGGTTAAGTTTTAGTTAAGTTAAGTTCTAAGAGAGAAATGAAGCAGGTATATCAACACTTTTTTAAAAAACTTTTTTTCATTTTTGTCTTTTTATTTTTTAAAGTTTTTATTTACTCTTTGATTACACTCATTTGGTAGTTTAGTGGTTCTATTCTCACACATTCACTTTCTCTTTCACTTTATTTCTTTCTTGCTCTTTCTCTCTTTTTCTATTTCATCTTTGCTAAAATCAAAATGGAAGCTGTCCAATAAATGTATGATGTCATATGCCGCGGTTTATACTTTTGAACCCTGCTTCTAATAAAAATATTTACAAATAAATAAATAAATAAATAAAGCTTTAGTTTAGTTCAGAGATACAGTGTAGAAACAGGCTTTTCGGCCCACCGAGTCCAGGCCGACCATCGGTGTACAACCGGGACACTAGTTCTATGTCCTCCACACTAGGGGCAATTTACAGAAACCAATTAACCTACAAACCTGCCCGTCTTTGGCGCGTGGGAGCAAACCAGAGCACCCGGAGCAGTCACAGGGAGAACATGCAAACTCCACACAGATAGCACTCGTAGTCAGGATCGTACTCGGGTCTCTGGCGCCGTGAGGCAGCAACTCTACCGCTGCGCCACCGTGACACTATCCTACATCTCAATGACTAACATAGATAACATTGCAATTATGGCAATGCAGCTTCTGAGAGATTCACTGGTGCAAGTTGTCAAATGCTTTTCCAAAATCTCAGCACTTCAGAAATGCTTAAATGGTTGAGAAGTTATGTTAGGATGACCAGCAGAGAGGAAGGGCAGGAATACTTCTCTGAGGTAACAGCATGTTGGCTTTTGGTTTGAGAGGGATGACCAGTGCCAAAATGTTGACTAATCTTCAGAAGAAGCATTGCTGCGTTTGTCATAGTGCCGTACGGCATAGAAACAAACCTTTTAGCCAAACAAGTACAATCCAAACATCTTGGATGGTGAATGTGTGGAATTCACAGCCACAGACGGCTGTGGAGGCCAAGTCATTGGGTATTGGTAAGGCAGAGATTAACAGATTCCTGAATAGTGCAGGTGTCAGGGGTTATGTGGAGATGGCAGGAGAATGGGATTGAGAGGGAGAGATAGATCAGCCATGATTGAATGGCGGAGTAGACTTGATGGGCCGAATGGCCTAATTCTGCTCCTATGACCTATGAATTTATTTTACGTTAATCTCATTTTATTCTCCCCACATTCGTGTGGGCATGATCACGTTGGGCCGAAGAGCCTGTTTCCATGCCAAGCAACTCTATGAGTCTGGAGTGTGAAGGACATTGTTCACTGGCCCGGGTTCAGCAGCTTACCGGCACGGTGGCGCAGCAGTAGAGTTGCTGCCTTGCAGCGCCGAAGACCCGGGTGTGATCTCGACTACGGCTGCTGACTGTACGGAGTTTGCACGTTCTCCCCGTGACCCGTGTGGGTTTTCTCCGAGATCTTCGGTTTCCTCCCACACTCCAAAGACGTACAGGTTTGTAGGTTAATTGGCTTGAAGTATGTGTAAATTGTTCCTGGTGTGTGTAGGATAGTGTTAATGTGTGGGGATCGCTGGTCGGCGCGGACTCGGTGGGCTGAAGGGCCTGTTTTAGGCATGTATCTCTGAACTACACTAAACGAAACCAACTCGAAGCTTCAACATAACCAAGGACAGTGTAATGTCATTCATTACCACAAACACTCATTCCCTTCACCACCAATGCATCAGGGACTGCCCTGAGCACCTTCCACAACATACTCCGCAGTTGCTCAGCCAGGCTACTCCGAGCAGCTACTTCAGTCTGAAGAAGTGTCTCGACCCGAAACGTCGACAATTCCTTCTCTCCAGAGATGCTGCCTGTCCCGCTGAGTTACTCCAGCATTTTGTGTCCACCTTCGATTTAAACCAGCATCTGCAGTTCTCCCTTAAACAATACTCCAAGCGGCACATTTGCGCAGCGGGTAGAGCCGCTGCCTCCCAGCACCAGAGACCCCGGTTCAATCCTGACCTCGGGTGCTGCCCGTGTGGAGTTTGCACGTTCTCCTTGGTTTCTTGGTTTCTTGGTCCTCCAAAATATTCCAAATGGAATTTAAACTGGAGGTGGTACCTCATGGTGGTACCCCATCTCCCCCCTCCCCCACACCTCTCTCCCCCTCCCCTCCCCTCCCCCACCCCTCTCTCCTCCCCCTCTCTCCTCCCCCTCTCCATCTCCCTTTCCATCTCCCTCTCCTCACCCCTCTCCTCCCCCTCCTCCTCCCACCTCCATCCCTTTCTCCCCCAACCCCCTTCCCTCTCTACCCCACCCCCTTCCCTCTCTCCCTCCGCCCCCTTCCCCCTACCCCTCTGTCCCTCTTCCACCTCTCCCCCTGTGACCACGTGGGTTTCTTCCCACATCCCAAAGGCGTGTGGATTTGGAAGGTTAATTGGCCTCCATAAATTGCCTCTAGTGTGCAGATAGTGGATGAAAGTGGGATAACATAGAACTAGTGTGAAGGGGTGGTCGAAGGTCGGCCTGGACTGGGTGGGCCGATGGGCCTGTTTCCGTGCTGTATCTCTGAACCTATCCCTCCACCTTAGAACTATTGGAACACTGTGTCTTGCAGGTTGCCCTCCAATCTACGCACCATCTTGGTTTGAAAATGTGCCACCTTCGTGCTAATTGGGCTAATTCCCACTGAGTATCTTCACTAGAATGACTGCATTGTTGAACTGAGTAGGAGGGTCACCATCACCTTCTCAAGGTCAATGAGGGATTGGCAATAAATGTTAGCCTTTCAAAGAAATCCACATTCCTGAAAAGTGAATTAAACAAAAAAAATGTCTTCATTAATCTACGCAAGTATCAGTCTCACAAGGAAATTCTGCCTCTTTTTTCTTCTACTGGGGAAGATAAGGGGCGGCGGTAATGTTGCTGCCTCACGGCGCCAGAGACCCGGGTTTGATCCTGACTACGGGCGCTGTCTGTACGGGGTTTGTGCGTTCTGCCCGTGACCTGCGTGGGTTTATTCCGGGTGCTCCGATTTCCTCCCACACTCCAAAGACGTACAGGTTCGGCTTCAGTAAAATTGTAAAGTCTGAAGAAGGGATTCGGCCCGAATCGTTGCCTATTTCCTTCGCTCCATAGATGCTGCCACAACCGCTGAGTTTCTCCAGCATTTTTGTCGACCTTCGACTTTCCAGCATCTGCAGTTCCGTCTTGAAAATTGTAAATTGTCCCTGGTGAGAAAGTGGGATGAGAGAGTAGAAATAGTGTGAATGGTCAGTGTGGACTTGAGGGGCTGAAGGGCCTGTTTCCGTGCTGTATCTAAACTGGACAAAGGTGAGAGGTTGTGAATATGAACCAATCACACCGGGTGGACAGGAGTGGTGTCAGACCAATCGTGGGCGTTGCAAGGCGGGGAAAACATCTACCAGGACCAATCAGGCCCATCTTGGGATGGGATCTACCGAGGGATTGCATGGAGAGTGAACTGGAGATTGTCATATTTGATCATTCAGAGTTTGCTGACCAAGCAGGAATATGCAACGTGAACCGTCTGAAAATCAGTCTGTTTAGTTAGCATTTCCCTCCACCCCAATACAGGTTCCAACAAACAAATCAGATCCTAGAAGCCCTGTGTCCCAAACACTTTCATATTCTGAGTGGATCCTTTAGATAAAACCACAAAGGCTGTATAAGGCAAGGTGTGAGGAAGTATGTATGAAAGAACTGCAGATGCTGGTTTATAATGTCATAAGTGATAGCCGTAGAATTAGGCCATTCGGCCCATTCAATCAGGGCTGATCTATCTCTCCCTCCTAACCCCATTCTCCTGCCTTCTCCCCATAACCTCTGACACCCGTACTAATCAAGAATCTATCTATCTACGCCTTAAAAATATCCACTGACTTGGCCTCCACAGCCTTCTGTGGCAAAGAATTCCACACATTCACCACACTCTGACTAAAGGAATTTCCCCTCATCTCCGTCCAAAAAAACGTCCTTTAATTATGAGGCTGTGACCTCTAGTCCTAGACTCTCCCACTAATGGAAACATCCTCCCCACATCCACTCTATCCAAGAATACACTATTCTGTTTGATTCAATGAGGTCCCCCCTCATTCTTCTAAACTCCAGCGAGTACAGGCCCAGTGCCGACAAACGCTCATCATAGGTTAACCCATTCATTCCTGGAGTACTTACATCAAAGATGGTCACAAAGTGCTGGAGGAACTCAGCGGGTCAGGCAGCATCTCTGGAGAAAAGGTATAGGTGATGTTTTGGGGTGAGACCCTTCTTCAGACTGAGAGTCAGTGGAAACCCGAGGTATGAGAAGGCGGAGAACAAACCACAGCCATCATCACTCACTCAACCAAGGTGGAGCCCACAAAGGTCCATTGTTGGCTGTGGAGGTTGTGATAATGAAGGGATACAAACAGTGACGCTAGCAGGGCGACTAGGGTGAGGGAGGGACAGAGACAGAGAGAGAGAGAGAGAGGGAATGCAAGGGTTACTTGAAGTTACAAAAAGTCCATGTTCATTCCGTTGTGTTGTAAGCTGCCAAAGTGAAACATGAGGTGCAGTTCCTCCAATTTGTGTGTGGCCTCATTCTGATGTTTCGGGTTCTTCAGTAAATACCCTGCCT
Organism: Amblyraja radiata; assembly: GCF_010909765.2. Lineage (NCBI taxonomy): Eukaryota > Metazoa > Chordata > Chondrichthyes > Rajiformes > Rajidae > Amblyraja > Amblyraja radiata. The sequence goes on from NC_045999.1 coordinate 9,596,244, forward strand.
CTCACTGCTGCTGCCCTTGCAGGGATTGCAATGTTAGTGTTCCCTTCCCTCATTGAGTTATACAGCACAGAGACAGACCCTTCAGCCCAACTAGCTCATGCCAACCAAGCTGCCCCACCTAAACCAGTCCCACCTGCCCACGTTTGGCCCATATCCCTCTAAATCTTTCCTATCCATGTACCTGTCCAAATGCCTTTTAAATGTTGTTATAGTATCAGCCTCAACTACCTCCTCTTACAGCTCATTCCCACATGTTTCTTAAACGCTGTAATAGTACCTGCCTCTGCGTACAAACTCCGTACAGACAGCACCCATAGTCGGGATCGAACCTGGGAACCTGACGCTGTTGGGCAGCAACACTACCACCCAGGTAGTAATATAGTAGTAAAATATGAGAAACTGTGGCAAATAAAGATTTTTTTTAAACCATAAAACAAATAAAAATCCTGCTTTGAAATCTCACAATGCCCCACATTAATTTCTAAATGACCACAGCTACTGTCTGCATTAATGTACAAATCATCTCCCCAGAGGGGAGGCCTACATTTAGGCTAGTTTCCAAGTTGTCCGCTTTTTTTAACCTTTGGTTGGTAAGTTCTGGCTGGGTTAGTAGTTTGGACAGGCTATATTTATGTCAGCGTGCCAGGCAGCACAAAACAACTCGAAAGGTGCCCTCAGCATTTGAAGCTCGGAAGATTACCGAGTTAAAAAAATATCTCATCCTACTCTCTGGGTGAGGTACAATGTGTTTTGTTATTCACTCTCTGGATGTGTGCGTGTGCGTGTGTGTGTCGGTCTGTCTTTTATTACAATGCCTCGCTAACCTTGTACCTTCTGAAGAGTCCACCAGGGACGAGACTGGAAGTTGGACAATTTTATGATGGACAGTTTTTTTTACGTTTACCAAGCCAATTAACCTACAAACCTGTACGTCTTTGGAATGTGGGAGGAAACCGAAGATCTCGGAAACAACCCACTCAGGTCATGGGGAGAACGTACAAACTCCGTAAAGACAGCACCCGTAGTTAGGATTGAACCCGGGTCTCTGGCGCTGTGAGGCAGCAACTCTACCGCTGCGCCACCGTGCTGTTTTTTCCCCACTTTCGGCAAATGCCGATCATGTTGATGCAGGATTGGCATCACCGACGGGTCTGGCAAGGTGAGGTGTTCACTTCCCAACAGAATATTGTTTACCACTTGGTAACTGTTGACTGCTCCATCGACATTTCTTACTAATCCCAGCTTCTCACAGAGTCACACAGCACCAAAACAGGCCCTTCGGCCCAACTTGCCCATGCCGACCAACATGCCCCATCTACACTAGTCCCACCTGCCCACATTTGGCCCATATCCCTCTAAACCTTCCCTATCCATGTACCTGTCCAAATGCCTTTCATATATTGTTCTAGTACCTGAAAAGTTTTTTTAACTTCAAATAATTTGATTTTAAATTTCAAATGGATTTGAACTTTACAAGAATGTTGCCTGGATGAGGGGGTGTTTGCTACAGGGAGAGGTTGGACAGACGTGGGTTGTTTTCTCCTGAATGCTGGAGATTACAGGGACATCAGTATATACAATGATGAGAGGTATAGATAGGGTAGACAGTCGGAGCCTTTTTTCCAGGATGGAAAAAAATACTAGAGGGCCTAGTGTTAAGGTGAGAGGGCAAAGTTGAAAGGAGATGTATGGGACAAGTTATTTTACACAGAGGGTGGTGTGTGCCTGAGGTGGTGGCAGCAGCAGATACAATAGTGGCATGTAAGAGACTTTTGGATAGGCACACGGATATGCAGGGAATGGAGGGATATGAATTATGCGCAGGCCGATAAGAGTTGGTCTTGGCATCATGCCTGGCACAGACATTGTTGGCCGAAGGGCCTGTTCATGTGCTGTAGTCTTCTATGTTAACTCTAACCTGGATTTTTAGCCCAGGATACTGGATTACTAAACCAATAGACAATAGGTGCAGGAGTAGGCCATTCAGCCCTTCAAGCCAGCACCGCCATTCAATGTGATCATGGCTGATCATCCACAATCAGTACCCCGTTACTGCCTTCTCCCCATATCCCCTGACTCTGCTATTTTTAAGAGCCCTATCTAGCTCTCTCTTGAACGCATCCAGAGAACCTGCCTCCACCGCCCTCTGAGACAGAGAATTTCACAGACTCACCACTCTCTGTGAGAAAAAGTGTTTCCTCGTCTCCGTTCTAAATGGCTTACCCCTTATTCTTAAACTGTGGCCCCTGGTTCTGGACTCCCCCAACATCGGGAACATGTTTCCTGCCTCGAGCGTGTTCGAATCCTTAACAATGACACATATATGACATGCCCACTGTCCCATTACACGCCACTGGTGTGCGTACATTATTCAGGCTTTTGTCAAAATATTTCTCTGTCCAGAGTGTGAACAGGAATGAAGAGATTGACCAGTCCCGACCCAAAACGTCGTCTGTCCATTCCCTCCACAGATGCTGCCTGACCCGCTGAGTTCTTCCAGCTGTTTTTTGCTGAAGAAGGAACTCGTCCATTCTCATGTAAATGCAACTCAATATTTAGTAACAAATATCTTCTATCGGTCTATCCGAGTTCGCCCCAGTTCCCAGTAGAACAATCTGTGCTTTTCCTCTGCTCCCTATTTCCTGTAACCATGCTACTTATTCTCTCTCAAAGACGCCCATCATCTCCACAGGATTCCTTTTGCCACAGAATCGTAGACTCAGCGGGTCAGACAGCATCTCTGAAGTCACCTATTCTTTCTCTCCAGAGATTCTGTCTGGCCCGCTGAGTCACTCCAGCTTTTTGTGTTTAATGACATTGGAGTATCATCATGATCAGTTACTAATTATGTACCCCTCGCACCTTAATGCTGGGCCCTCTAGTCTTGTGGCATTTCTTCCCTAGGAGTGCCTCTGCTATCTATGCCTCTTGTAACTTTACATTCTTCCATCTGGTCTCCGCTCAGCCTCCAGCGGTCCAGAGAAAACAACGCGAGACTGTCCAATCTCTCCTGACAGATAATATCCTCTAATCCAAGCAGCATTCTAGTAACCCTCCTCTGCACCCTCTTCAAAGCCTCCGAACCCTTCCTGTAATGTAATGGGGCGAGCGGAACTGCACGCAGCTGAATCAAAGTTACAACTGGTGCTCAAACTGCAACATGACTTCCTGACTCTTGCATTCAGTGCCCTGACCGATGAAGGCAAGCGTACTAGACAATAGACAATAGGTGCAGGAGTAGGCCATTCGGCCCTTCGAGCCAGCACCGCCATTCAATGTGATCATGGCTGATCATCCACAATCAGTACCCCGTTCCTGCCTTCTCCCCATATCCCCTGACTCTGCTATTTTTAAGAGCCCTATCTAGCTCTCTCTTGAAAGCATCCGGAGAATCTGCCTCCACCGCCCTCTGAGAATTCCACAGACTCACCACTCTCTGTGAGAAAAAGTGTTTCATGGTCTCTGTTCTAAATGGCTTACTCCTTATTCTTAAACTGTGGTCCCTGGTTCTGGACTCCCCCAACATCGGGAGCATGTTTCCTGCCTCTAGTGTGTCCAAGCCCTTAACAATCTTATATGTTTCAATGAGATTCCCTCTCATTCTTCTAAACTCCAGAGTGTACAAGCCCAGCTCCTCCATCTGTACTGCATATATACAGTATATATGGAGTACAATACTGTACTCCATCTTTACCAGTCGACCTGTTTTGCCACTTTCAGGGAGTTTTAGTTTAGTTTAGAGATACAGCATGGAAGCAGGCCCTTCGGCCCATTGAGTCCGTGATCTCCATACACTAGAACTATCCTACACACCAGGGACAATCTACAGTTTTTACTGAAGCCAAATTAACCTACAAACCTGTACGTCTTTGGAGTGTGGGGAAAACACCGGAACACCCGGGGAAAACCCACGGGGTCACAGGGAGAACGTACAAACACCGCACAGACAGCACCTGTAGTCAGGATCAAAGCCAGGTCTCTGTAAGGCAGCAACTCTACCGCTGCGCCACCGTGCTGCCCCAAGGACTCGAACCCTGAGATACCTCTGGACGTCAGTGTTGCTAAGATCACCGTCGTTGAGCAAATGGCTGGCGTCCCCTGAGCAGCATCAGTGAAGTTGGCAACCGGTTCTAACGGAAAGGTGGCGAGCCCGAGTCAGAATTGAACCGAGTGAAGCAGAGAGAGCTCTCTATCTTTCATCTAATCCACTGGCCTCGATCGGTTGCTGCACTGTCCCGATGCTCCACCTGATCAGGAAGTTGGCAAGGCAAGTTACAAAAAATCTACCTTGACATCCAACCTGCATGCACGTGACTGCAGAGTGCTCGGCAAAAACAACACATTTCTACTTGGCACTCCCAATACACAAAAACATGTCCAGGAGATTTATGGAGGGAAATGAAAGATGCACAAGAAGAGAGTTGTCATGTTAAGAGAAAAGTGTCAAATAAAAGAAAGAAGTCGATCACAACACAGTGCAACCAGTCCATTAGCCATCCTTCATTTCCACTGGGAAATATTTTAGACATTATTTGGTACTTTATTGTCACTGACATTTATTTTTGTATACAGTTCAGTTCAGATACAGACAGGTTAAATAGCACTTGCAGGTAGTTGTGGCAGGGACTATCGCAACGTTTGTGAAACATTTAGACAGGTACATTTCACACAGAGAGTGGTGAATCTCTGGAATTCTCTGCCACAGAAGGTAGTTGAGGCCAGTTCATTGGCTATATTTAAGAGGGAGTTAGATGTGGCCCTTGTGGCTAAAGGGATCAGGGGGTATGGAGAGAAGGCAGGTACGGGATACTGAGTTGGATGATCAGCCATGATCATAATGAATGGCGGTGCAGGCTCGAAGGGCCGAATGGCCTATTCCTGCACCTATTTTCTATGGATAGGACAGGTTTAGAGGGATATGGGCCAAACGCAGGCAGGTGGGACTAGTGTAGCTGGGTCAGTGTTGGTCAGTGTGGGCCTAAGGGCCAGTTTCCACACTGTTTCACTGTATTTAATATGCGATTCAGAGCATGAAGAGTGGAGAGGTTGAAACTGCCTCCATTGGGGAGAGAGCTCCTAAAGGGCCTGTCCCACGAGCATGCGACTCCATGCGGCACCTAACGTGGTCGCTTGAGCCGTACGGCCTCGTGGGGCCGGTCCCACTTCGATCGCCGGAGCCGTATGGAGTCGTGCGGAGCTTGTCCCGACATCGTGCCGGACTCCGAAAAACTGACCCTGTTCAAAAATTCCGCGCGGCAACAGCCCGCCGGCCCGCAGCCGCCTCGACGCCGCACGTCACGCACGAACTTCCCATGAACTTCGCTCGAACTTCACGTCACTCACTCGACCTCCGCGCGACCCCCACTTCCGGTTTGGTTGCGCTTGCCGCATGCAGGTCGCATGCTCGTGGGACAGGACCTTTACGCTAAGCTGGCCCGTGTAGTGTCACTGCCGTTACAAAATAACAAAGAGGAAAAGAGTAGAAACAAAGAACTGCAGGTGCTCGTTTATACCAAAGATAGAAGCAAAGTGTTGGAGTAACTCAGTGGGTCAGAAGGCATCTTAGTTCCTAGAGATATAGCGTGGAAACCTACTCACCAAGTCTGCGCTGACCAGCGATCATTGACACTATCCTACACATACCAAGGACAATTTACATTTATACCAAGCTAATTAACCTACAAACATGTACGTCTTTGGAGTGCGGGAGGAAACCGAATATCTCTGAGAAAACCCATGTGGTCACGGGGAGAACGTACAAACTCCTCAGTAGTCAGGATCGAACTCGGGTCCCTGGCGCTGTTAGGCAGCAACTCTACCGCTGCACCACCGTGCCGCCCGTAGAGAAAAAGTTTCTGAATGACCTGAAGAAGGGTTTTAACCCGAAACGTCGCCTATCCATGTTCTCCAGAGATGCTGCCTGACCCGCTGAGTTACTCCAGCACTTTGTTTCTATGAATGGGGAATAGAGAATGGGTTTAACAGAATGTGTGCGATCTGTCTGTAACGGGTGAGGCTGGGTGGGAAGGTTCAGGAATGATTTCCAAAAGGGGATTGGATTACTTAACAAAAGAACAAAATAGTCAATGGGGAAAGACAGGGGAGTGGGAGCTTCCAGACAGTTGGCAACGTCCTGATGGGTGCCTCTCCTGGTGCTGGATCAAGGTGCCCGCGGACTGTTTCAATGAAATGAGCAACTACACGCTTGTAAAAGAAGAACTTCACTGTGATGCCATGATCACATTGAATGGTGGTGCTGGCTCAAAGGGCCAAATGGCCTACTCCTGCACCTATTGTCTATTGTCAATATTGCAGCAGCACAATGGTGCAGCGGGTAGAGCTGCTGCCTCACAGCGCCAGCGACCCAGACCCTGACCTCAGGTGCTGTTTGCGCGGAGTTTGCATGCTCCCCTGTGACCCCGTGGATTTCCTCCGGGTGCTCCAGCTTTCCTCCCACATCCCAAAGACGTGCGGGTTTGTAGATTAATTGGCCCTCTGCAAATTGCCCCCTCCCCCCTGTGTAAGTGCAGAGTGGAAAAGTGGGATTACATAGAACTAGTGTGAACAGGTGATCGATCGGCTTGTACTTGCAAGGGCGACTAGCTGCTGAGTCTCTAAACTAGACTAAATATTTCACAAGATTGAAGTTCTAAATATCAGGTGGACACTGGGAGTATTTAAATGATGGTGTTAAATGTACAAATCTATCTGGGATATAGCCCTTGGAATCTATCTGTGTAGTACAAATTGTTATGAAAGGCTTGACTTGTGATTGCAACTCTGTCACAGATAGTGCCCGTGTATAGACACACATTAAACAACTGAGTCAGTTCCAGGCTACATGCCAACTGCACTTGGCCTGGATTCAAGGAATTCTAGGGTTTAATTTTGGTTTTGAGAACCAGAGATGACTGCATTTTTCAAGCTGCACGAGAGAGAATCAGCCTTCCCTGGGGTGTGTCTGTGATAATCAGTACAGCTCGGGATTTATTTTTCTATGTTAAAGGCACAATATTAGTGTTACTGGTTTAAGGCGCTAATTGCACAAATTGTTCATCTTCTTCTGAAGGATAGGAGTTTATAAATATTTAAGAAGCAACTGCAGATGCTGGAAAATCGAAGGTAGACATAAAATGCTGGAGAAACTCAGCGGGTGAGGCAGCATCTTTGGAGCGAAGGAAATAGACAACGTTTCGGGCCGATACCCTTCATCTGGCTGCAGATTGCCCCACTGTGAAGGTGGATGGTATGATATTTGGGGGGAGTGGGAGTGGAGAGAAGAGATTGAAGGGGAGAGATATTGGGCATGTTCCACTGTGAGCCAGACTCTGCTATGCAGTGGACATGCAAAGGGAATTTACCCTGCCTGCTTTAAGTCAATCTGCTACTGCTGTCTGACTGACTGCAGCCGTCTGCAATTAAATGGAAAGGAAGATGCTGTTTTTACAATCAGTTTACGACCTCTCTGAGTTTTAAAGCCAATTAAAGGTTTGAAGTGTAGCTACTGGTGCCCTGAAAGGCTCTTAGAAGCAGTGTTGTTGAAACTGTCAGCAGCTGATACAATCACTGCTTTCTGGGCTCTCTGTAAGTAACACTGGGTTAATAATATCAAGAGTTAAGACCACCTGCACGGTTAGATAAATGACAAACACAAAGCTTCAGGTTTGTTACTTGACTTTAATTGAGGTTTTTTGTACAATAAATTAATCTGCCATAGCAGTTGTGTGAAGAGCGATGTAATTACTGCACAACCAGAGAGAGCGCAAAGGAGAAACATTGAGCAAAGCATCAAGAAACCAGCTACTGAAGCAGACGACACCCAGACTGCCCCTCTCCCTCACCCAGAGCAACCAAGGAGACAGGATTTCATGTGTAGGGAGGAACTGCAGATGCTGGACCCAGATTCTTTCGGCAACGTCACCTATTCAGCCCAATTTCCACCAATCTTACCTCCACCACGCACAAGACAGACGCCATTGTATGCAGATGCCGAGAAGTGTGTTCAACTCTGGCTGAACAACTTCTAATCTTGTGTGCGGACTCGATAAGACGACCTATTCAGAGATGCTGCCTGACCCGCTGAGTTACTCCAGCTTTTTGTGTCCATCCCACGGCAGTGGTGATGTTCGCAGGGAGCGCATGTGGAACAATGGGCGGTGGAGCCTTGCAATAGTAATTACAGCGGTGGAGTCCATGCCTCACAGCGGCAGAGAACCAGGTTCGATCCTGACCCCGGGTGATGTCTCTGTGGAGTTTGCACGTTCTCCCCGTGACTGTGCGTTTCTCTTCCCACATCCCAAAGACGTGCGGTTAATAAGCCTCTGTAAATTCCCCCAAGTGTGTAGAAAGTGGATGAGAAAGTGGGATAAGATAGAACGGGAGTGAACCAGTGATCGATAGTCAGCAAGGACTTGGTGGGTCGAAGGCCTGTTGCAATGCTATATCTTTCAGCCAATTAATGACCAAGAAGAACTTAATTTCAATTACTGACCAAGAATTTTGCTTCAGGTAGACAAAAATGCTGGAGGAACTCAGCGGGTGAGGCAGCATCTATGGAGAGAAGGAATAGGCGACATTTCGGGTCGAGACCCTTCTTCAGACTGATGAAGGGTCTCGACCCGAAACGTCGCGTATTCCTTCTCTCCATAGACGCTGCCTCGCCCGCTGAGTTCCTCCAGCATTTTTGTCTCCCTTCGATTTTTCCAGCATCTGCAGTTCTTTCTTTAGAATTTCACTTTAGTCACAAGGACCGACTAAAGATATTAGGTGAACGTCACATCAGGAAGCCACAAACCTTCTCAGGAAGAGGGTCAGGTGAAACGGCAACGGAAATGCCAGGGTTAATGATAGTGTGTAGGTCACGCCACCGAACACTTGTAATGGAAGTGTCTCGACCCGAAACATCACCCATTCCTTCTCTCCAGAGATGCTGTCTGCCCCGCTGTTTGTGTCTAACTTTGGTTTTAACCAGTCGGCTGCTCACTATCACCTTCCACAGGGAGTAACCCATCCAGCTGGACTGCATGTGCCCCCACCCCCCCCTTCTCTCAGCATTACCACACCCTAATCGAAACATATTGGAATCAGGCAAGGCCACATGGCGATCCTACCAACCTCCCACTGAGACTTCGAGAGGAAAAACTTGTAACGCTAAGAAATAACTAAACGTCATCGGTCAGTTTAATTCTCCCCCCACTTCCATTCTCCACCATCTGCCTCAAACCACAAGGTGCTGGAGCAACTCAGCGGGTCAGGCAGCACCTGAGAGGAGATGGACAGACAGCCTGTTGGGTCGGGTACCTCTCTCCACTCTCCATTCCTTGTAGGGCTGCTTTGAAGTGCTCCTCTCACCCATCATTATGCTGAAATGTCTCCTGTCCATTCCCTCATCACAGATGCTGACTGACCCCGAGTTCCTCCAGCACTTTTTTGTTTTGCTCAGGATTCCAGCATCTGCAGTTCCTTGCTCTCCATCATCCCCCTCCCTTGTTATTCCCAAGAAGCTTAATGGGAACTCAGGGTACGGAACATACACTTGCTTGCTCACATTCCTGCCGCCTGGAACCGCATGAGATTGTCACCTCTAACTCTGTGTCTCCACATTCCACAGACAGTAACCATTGATGATAATGTTCCTGCTCCAGCAATGTCACTCAGCCTTTATTTTATTCCCTGCTCCACTATCACCACTGTATTACTATCCGTTGTTACTTATCCACCCTGTCTTCCATTCTTCCCTTCTGCTCTTCCTTCTCCTCCCTCTGCTGCACCTCGCACCTGTCCTGATCTTCTCTCCACAGATGCTGCCCGACGCGCTGAGTATTTCCAGAGCTTTCTGTGTTTGCTTTTGGTTGCGTTTGGCTTTGAGGGAAAGGGGAGTGTTTTAAGGGAGGATCTCTCCCACATCCCAAAGACGGGATTTGTGCGGGTTTGTAGGTTAATTGGCCGATGTAAATTGTGCGGGGAGTGGATGGGAACTTGGGATGACACAGAACCAGTGTGAACGGGTGATCACTGGTTGGCGTGGACTTGCTGGGCAAAAGGACGTTTCCATGCTGTATCTCTAAACTAAAACTAAACCAGGGGTCCCTCGATAGGGATCTCTGTCTGGGCTAAAAGTGAAATCAGGATTAAAAAAAAGATTGTTGGAAAGACTCAGCAGGTCAGGCAGCATCCGTGGAGAATGTAACAGAATCGAGGACTAGGACAGAGTATTATTTAAATCATGTGTTAGGGGCTGTAATGCCACTATTGGTGGGAGGATATAATTGCTGTATGGCAGGTTTTCCGATTTTTAATATCAACAAGAGCACATTTAAAGGTCAGATTATTAGTATTTTTAAGATGCAAATCCTGTCCTTATTTATGAATGATGTCCATCTGACGTTTTGCTTTTCTGTCTGTCCCAATTTGGCGAGCGTCTTCAACCTGAAATATTATCTATGCTTCTCTCTCCACAGATGCTGCCTGACCTGCTGGGTTTTTCCAAGATTTTTTTATTTATTTCAGATTTCCTGCATTTGCAGTTCTTTAATTTTCATTTACTGGCGTTTACAGGAAGCACTGCTTCCATGCAAGGAGCAATGGAAATGTGGATATTCAGGATTGAGAGAGCTGGATTTTTAATGTTGAACAGGACATGGAGAGAGAGGGAGCTGGATTGTCCTCTGCGATCTAACCAAATGGCAGAGCAGGTACAAGGGCTAGAGGACAGACACAAAAAGCTGGAGTAACTCAGCGGGTCAGACAGCGTCTCTGGAGAAAAGGAGTGAGGGAATCTTGTTTCAGGCCGAGATCCTTCTTCAGACTGAGAGGGAGACACAGAGATAAAGGGAGGGCAAGGTGTGAAAACGAGACATTGAAAGAGATATGGATCAAAAGGCAGCCTACACCTCAGCAGTATGAAAATTGCCTTCTCTAACTTCAAGTATACTTGCTTTCCCTCTCTCTCTATCCCTCCCCCTTTCCCAGTTCTCCCACCAGTCTGACTGACTCCCTGATTACATTTTATCTCTGCTTGCGTTGTTGTAAACCTTCTAGCTAGCAGTGATATATTCTCCATTTGGTGTTTTTAAGGTGGAAATTGACTTATTGTTGATTAGCAAAGGTGTCAAGGGCTGTGGGGTGAAGGCAGGAGAATGGGGTTGAGACGGAAATATAGATCAGCCATGATTGAATGGTGGAATAGACTCGGGCCAAATGGCCTAATTCTGCTCCTATGACTTATGAACTAATGAGAACAGGCACCTGGCTCTTGACCTGGCCCAGGAACTGTTTGCCCCTGTAAGGAAAGGACATGGCATTAACCATGCAGTTCTCAAACCTGCTGCAAGATATTTTGCTCCTGAATGCAGTTTCCCTCCTTAAAAACAGCAACACTTTGGAAAACTGTTGCCATAAAACAAAAACAAACTCCTTGGCCACTAAAAATGGAAAATTAAATGTTGATTCTTGTCATTCTGTGTGCTAAACTTGGGTTGCTGTGACAAAGGGTTGAGTGATGCTGCCTCTTGAGTTCTTTGTGGATGGTACAGTTTGATAGAAATGGCGGGGGCACCCTATCACTCATGGGTGAATTGGCAATTTCCAACCAAATGCACTCCTAATCGCTGACCTGCCCTGGAGGCCAAGTATGTCAAAGCTACGGGGAGGCCATGCCCAAAGAACAAGTAGCTCAGCGGTACAGGCATATCCATACCCACCCTGGACACCAAGTTCAGATCCACCCCCCGATATTCCAGCACCCATGCTTCCAGAACACCTCTGGATTATCCGTTTGGCCAGACCAACAGCGGTCACGGCCACTGAGCGGAGTCCAGCGGTACTGGAACGGTCCGCCTATGCTGCTGAGGGAGGGAGATTCCGGCCCACAAAGTCAGCCTTGTAAATCGGCCAAGGGAATGGATCTGCCGGCTCCAGAGCCTCGGAGGCAGGCGGCAAATACGACCCGCCGGTTGGCCGCGGAAGTCCTCCTCAGCCAGCATAGGCGCCACATTTTCAGGGGGAACTTCCAGGGGGGGTGGGGGGAGTTCAAGAGCGCTCTCGTGATTATAGGAGGCACTGGCCCATCAGTTGGTGGAAAATTGGTGGTGGGCCTGTATCTCAAAGGTTCAGACAGACCTGTCCCAGGAAACAAGTATCTGAAAGGTACGGGCAGACCAGTTCCAGTGAACGAGCACCTCGCATCTCTGGGCGGACCCAATCTGGAGGCCAAGTTTCATAGGTCAGAAGAGGTCTTGGAGATCAGTTACCTCAAAGCTACAGGTAAATCAATTCTGGAGAGCCAGGTTTTCCAAAACTACAGGCAGACCAGTCTAGGAGGCCAAAGTAATCCCAAAGCTACAGACGGAAGTTCTGGAGACCAAGTATCCCACAGCTACAGGCAGACCAGTCCCGGAGAACAATGAGTTCATAGTTACAAACAGTACTATATTAGCTAGACTCACCCCAAGAAGGACAGCTACCAAAAGCTTTGCGGAAACATCAATCTCTGAGAAAAGAGGGGGATTCAGGGAGGGAACATCAAATTAATTAAATACATGATTAAAATGAAGAATTAACCGTGATTCCATTGTAAGTTGGATCTGTGATGGGGAGAGTGGTTAAGGGGAGAGACAGACCAGCATTAAATAAAGGGGCAGTTTCTTCAGTTGAGAGGGTGCAGGACGTAAGGATTGGCGACTTGTCTTTCAGCGGGGTGAACCGTGTGGATATCTCTTCACCGAGTTATTCAGGGACCCCTGCGTGTGTTTTGGAAGGGGTGCTGGTGGAGTTGGCTGGCCCTGGCCCACCGGGTCACCTGTTTCTCCTGCCGTTGATGGTTTGACAAGGGGGAGTGAGCGGGCGGGCGACCATCTCACCGAGGGCCCGCGTCACTGGGTCAGTGTCTCCACAATCTCCTTGGCCATCATCGTGCCGATCACCATCTTCTCACAGTTGACGGTCAGCTGGGCAGCGCTGTTGTCCTTGGTCACCAGGGTGATGAGGACCAGAGCACCGCCGCTCACGGTCCGAGCGGCAAACCTGCCGGGGGGGGGAACAAGGCAGAGCAACTCAGCTCAGGAAACATTCGCCGGAGCACCGTATCATGACCAGAATTACAAACGGAACTCTTACACTTCAATGACTTTAGAAAGTTTATTGTGTAGGGAAAAACTGCAGATGCTTAAACTGAAGATAGACACAAAATGCTGGAGTAACTGGAGTAAATGCTGGGACAGGCAGCATCTCTGGGAAAAAGAATGGGTGATGTTTCGAGTCAAATGTTTCGAGTCAAGACCCTTCGTCGGACTGTAAGTTTAGTAACTCATGTCGTGTGGATATAGCTGGCACTGGGGGCTAATTATTGTTCATCCTTAAGTGTCCCTTAACTGAGCAAGTTGTTAAGTACACACTCACACACGCCAGAGTCTGATGAAGGGCCCAAGAAGTTGTCAGTCTGTTCCCTCCGCAGATTACTATGCGAGTTACTCCAACACTCACATAGGCCAGAATTGGTTCACTATAGAACACTAGTAAGTCGAGAAGGGACCGACCCAAAACATCACCTATCCATGTTCTCCGGAGATACGGCCTGACCCACTGAGTTACTCCAGCACTTTGCGTCTTTTTTTGTAAACCAGCATCTGCAGTTCTTTGTTTCTGCACTTTGCTTTTCCAATGACCAGGCAGTTCGTTAGAGATAGGTACTTTGCTAAAACAACATTGCTTGAAGATAACATCCCTCCCCCATCTTAGTTCTCCGGCCACACAAAACTGGAGAAACTCAGCGGGTGCAGCAGCATCTATGGAGCGAGGGAAATAGGTGATGTTTCGGGCCGAAACCCTTCTTCAGACTGATGGGGGGTGGGGGGGAGAAAGAAGGAAAAAGGGAGGAGGAGGAGCCCGAGGGCGGGGGGATGGGAGGAGACAGCTCAAGGGTTAAGGAAGGGGAGGAGACAGCAAGGGCTAGCAAAATTGGGAGAATTCAATGTTCATGCCATCCGGACGCAAACTACCCAGGCGGAATATGAGGTGCTTTTCCTCCAATTTCCGGTGTTGCTCACTCTGGCAATGGAGGAGACCCAGGACAGAGAGGTCGGATTGGGAATGGGAGGGGGAGTTGAAGTGCTGAGCCACCGGGAGTTCAGGTAGGTTATTGCAGACTGAGCGGAGGTGTTCGGCGAAACGATCGCCCAACCTCCGCTTAGTCTCACCGATGTAGATCAGCTGACATCTAGAGCAGCGGATGCAGTAGATGAGGTTGGAGGAGATACAGGTGAACCTTTGTCGCACCTGGAACGACGGCTTGGGTCCTTGAATGGAGTCGAGGGGGGAGGTGAAGGGACAGGTGTTGCATTTCTTGCGGTTGCAACGGAAAGTGCCCGGGGAGGGGGTGGTACGGGAGGGAAGGGAAGAATTGACAAGGGAGTTGTGGAGGGAGCGGTCTTTGCGGAAGGCAGACATGGGGGGAGATGGGAAGATGTGGCGAAATGGCGGAGGATTATTTGTTGTATTTGCCGGCTGGTGGGGTGAAAGGTGAGGACTAGGGGGACTCTGCCCTTGTTGCGAGTGCGGGGATGGGGAGAGAGAGCAGTGTTGTGGGGTATGGAAGAGACCCTGGTGCGAGCCTCATCTATGGTGGAGGAGGGGAATCCCCGTTCCCTGAAGAGCGAGGACATTTCCGATGCCCTGGTGTGGAACGTCTCATCCTGGGAACAGATGCGGCGTAGGCGGAGGAATTGGGAGTAGGGCATGGAGTCTTTACAGGGGGCTGTTCTCCGGCCAGTCTGACTGTCTTCCTGATTATATTTTACATTGTATGCCACGTTGCCACCTTCCCTGAGCTAACAATGATCTATTCTACATTTTCCTTGAACTTTATCCCCTTTGATCTCTCGTTTTCACACCTTACCCTTCCATAGCTCTCGTTTCCCTCGCGGCCGATTAGGAAAGGGGGAGATGCAACGAGACCTGGGTGTCATGGTACACCAGTCATTAAAAGTAGGCATGCAGGTGCAGCAGGCAGTGAAGAAGGCGAATGGTATTTTAGCATTCATAGCAAAAGGATTTGAGTATAGGAGCAGGGAGGTTCTACTGCAGTTGTACAGGGTCTTGGTGAGACCACACCTGGAGTATTGCGTACAGTTTTGGTCTCCTAATCTGAGGAAAGACATTCTTGCCATAGAGGGAGTACAGAGAAGGTTCATCAGACTGATTCCTGGGATGTCAGGACTTTCATATGAAGAAAGACTGGATAGACTTGGTTTGTACTCGCTAGAATTTAGAAGATTGAGGGGGGATCTTATAGAAACTTACAAAATTCTTAAGGGGTTGGACAGGCGAGATGCAGGAAGATTGTTCCCGATGTTGGGGAAGTCCAGAACAAGGGGTCACAGTTTTAGGATAAGGGGGAAATCTTTTAGGACCGAGATGAGGAAAACATTTTTCACACAGAGAGTGGTGTATCTCTGGAATTCTCTGCCACAGAAGGTAGTTGAGGCCAGTTCATTGGCTATATTTAACAGGGAGTTAGATGTGGCTCTTATGGCTAAAGGGATCAGGGGGTATGGAGGTACAGGATACTGAGTTGGATGATCAGCCATGATCATATTGAATGGCGGTGCAGGCTCGAAGGGCCGAATGGCCTACTCTTGCACCTATTTTCTATGTTTCTATGTTTCCCTCTCCCCTGACTCTGTCTGAAGCAGGGTCTTGACCGGAAACGTCACCCATTCCGTCTATCCAGAGATGCTGCCTGTCCCGCTGAGTTACTCCAGCATTTTGTGCCTGTCTTTGATGTAAACCAGTATCTGCAGGTCCCTCCGACACATTTTCTGTTCCTGTCATAGGTTTTGAACCCATTTCCCTGAATCAATGATTCAACGCTACTCTATCACATGTACCCACGTTCAGTGAAATCCATCATTTTGCAGACGACCACGTAAAATCAGACAGCAGATCGCTCCTAGGCAGTACGCAAAGAGTCGCCTCGCTTCTGCCACCGACAAAGTTACAAAAAGTTCATGGAGCAGTCTTATCTTCTGCTCGCAGCATTAGGATGGAGAGTGACACAGTTCATTCAGAGACTAGGGTACTGAACTTGACTCAAGGAGACTTTGAAGGTAGGAGAAGGAAATTGGCTGGGATAGACTGGCAAATTATACTTAAAGGGTTGACAGTGGAGATGCAATGGTGAAGATTTAAAGACCACATGGATGAACTCCAGAAATTGTTCATCCTTGTCTGGCGAAAAAAATAAAACTGGGAAGGCGGCTCAACCGTGGCTGACGAGGGAAGTCAAGGATAGTGTTAAAGCCGAGGAAGAGGCATATAAATTGGCCAGAAGAAGCAGCAAACCAGAGGACTAGGAGACATTTAGAACTCAACAGAGGAGGACAAAGGGGTTAATTAAGAGCATGAAAGAAAGCTTGCGGGGAATATAAAAAGTTTCTACAGGTATGTAAAAAGGAAAAGATGAAGGAATACGAATGTAGGACCCTTAGTCAGAGACAGGTGAATTTATAATGGGAAACAAGGAAATGGCAGAACAGTTAAACGAGTACTTTGGTTCTGTCTTCACTAAGGAAGACACAAACAATCTCCCGGAAATACTAGGGGGCCGAGGATCTCGTGGGAGGGAGAAACTGAAGGGAATCCACATAAGTCAGGAAATGGTGATCGGTAAACTGTTGGGATTGAAGGCAGATAAATCTCTAGGGCCTGATGGTCCCAGAGTACTCAAGGAGATGGCCCTAGAAATCGTGGATGCATTGCTGATCATTTTCCAATGTTCTCTCGACTCTGGATCAGTTCCTGTGGGCTGGAGGGTAGCCAATGTAACTCCACTTATTATGAAAGGAGGGAGAGAGAAAACGGGGAATTATAGACCAGTTAGCCTCACATCGGTAGTGGGGAAGATGCTGGAGTCGATTATTAAAGATGTTATAGCAACACATTTGGAAAGCAGTGACAGGATCAGTCAGTCAGCATGGATTTATGAAGGGGAAATCATGCTTGACAAATGTTTTGGAATTTTTTGAGGATGTGACAAGTAGAATGGATAAGGGAGAGCCAGTGGATGTGGTGTATCTGGACTTTCAAATAGCCTTTGACAAGGTCCCACACAAGAGATTAGTGTGCAAAACTAGAGCACATGGTATTGGGGGTAGGGAATTGACATGGATAGAGAACTGGTTGGCAGACAGGAAGCAAAGAGTAGGAATTAACGGGTCCTTTTCAGAATGGCAGGCTGTGACTAGTGGGGTGCCGTAAGGCTCGGTGCTGGGACCCCAGTTGTTTACAATATATATTAATGATTTAGACGAGGGAATTAAATGTAATATCTCTAAGTTTGTGGATGACACAAAGCAGTGTGAGCTGCGATGAGGATGCTATGAGGCTGCAGGGTGACTTGAATAGGTTGGGCGAGTGGGCAGAAGCATGGTAGATACAGTATAATGTGGATAAATGTTAGGTTATCCATTTTGGTGGCACGAACGGGAAGGCATATTATTATCTGATGTCAGATTAGGAGAAGGGGTGGTGTAGCGAGACCTGGGTGTGCTTGGACATCAGTCACTGAAAGTAAGCATGCAGGTACAGCAGCAGGCAGTGAAGAAAGCCAGTTGGTTTTCATTGCGAGAGGATTTGAGTTTCGGAGCAAGGAGGTCCTACTGCAGTTGTACAGGGCCCTGGTGAGACCACACCTGGAATATTGGGTGCAATTCTGGTCTCCTAATTTGAGGAAGGACATTATTGCTATTGAGGGAGCGCAGTGTAGTTTCACCAGGTTAATTCCCGGGATGGCGGGACTGACATATGATGAAAGAATGGGTCGACTGGGTTTGTATTCACTGGAATTTAGAAGGATGAGAGGAGATGTTATAGAAACATATAAAATTCTTAGAGGATTGTACAGGGTAGATGCAGGAAAAATGTTCCCGATGTTGGGGGAAGTCCAGAACCAGGGGTCACAGTTTAAGAATAAGGGGCAGGCCATTTAAGACTGAGATGAGGAAAAACGTTTTCACCCAGAGAGTTGTGAATCAGTGGAATTCTCTGCACCAGAAGGCAGTGTTAGATTTCAGGACAGAGTTAGATTTCAGGACAGTTAGATTTAGCTCTTGGGGCTAAAGGAATCAAGGGTTATGGGGGAAATTCTAGAACGGGGTACTAATTTTGGATGATCAACCATGATCATATTGAATGGTGGTGCTGGCTCGAAGGGCTGAATGGCCTGCTACTGCACCCATTTTCTATGAACCAGGGCTGCCGCTGCACGTGGCAGCAGGTGCCCCCCCCACTGAGCCCCTTTTGTTGTCGGTGCCCCCCCCCCCCTCGCTGGGTTCCCCTTCATTCTCAGCGGACCCCGACATGGTCTTCTTTGTGTAACGTCATGTAACTTGACCTCCTTGGCACCAAACTATGAATCATTGTTTATTTTTCTGCTGCATTGGTGGACAGGGAGTGTTTGCTGTGTCAGCCATTCAGCGGCAAAGTGTGCTGAATCCTAATGGCCACACTCTCTCATCAGGAATCTTTGTGGATATACAGCTATGTATGTCCCTCGCTAGGGCAAACCGTGCTCACATAGTAAACCTGCCCTATCCGTATACCCATCCAAACGTTTCGATAGTTCCTGCCTCAATTACCTCCTCCGGCAGCTTGTTCCATACACCCGCCACCCCTTGTGTAAAACGCCATGGTTACCTGTACTCGTCGCTCTGGCCACAGGGCACCCGCCCGAGGTTAGCTGTCGACAGCACCCGCTGGACAACGGCCTGGTCACTCCGGCATTGCTCCGTGAGGGTCAGCTTCTCATTGATTTCATTCATCCCCATCAGTTTCCCTTTGAAGCGTGGCAGGAAGAACAAAGCAGCGTTAGGACAATGAGCATCAACATTTAACTCAGTCTCCTCTCTCCCTCAACCGTACAGAGGTACTTGGAGGCCCCAACAATAACACCAATGTGCCAGTGTCCACTCAAAACAGTACAGTCTCCCTGACTTCTTGCTCAATTTGGCCTCGATGTGTATCCATGGCAAGGGAGGGACTTCCCCACAGTTTACACCAGTGAGTTCAGAGATACTCTTACAAAAGGACATTTGAGACACGGTGAGATGGTGCCAGTTTGAATCCTGGTGAGACCCAACTCATGCCCAGATCTTTATGGGATTTGAGGGATGGGAGTCTCTTGTGTCCGTTGGTAAGGTGGGGAAGGTTATCTTTGAGGGCTTTCCTTCTAAAGGGTTCACCTGTCTCACCTGGGGCGGAACAGGTGTGTGGACAACCTGCTTCCTCAATTATCCCTTTGAAGTTGCAGTGCTCACATGTAGGATGGGTGTGTGAGTGCATGTGCCCTTCCCTGCCCCACACACGCCTTTCCCACCATCTCCTAGCAGTGACCTGGCTGTGATTTGATTAATGAACAGCCTGGATAGAGTGGATGTGGATTGGATGTTTCCACTGGTGGGAGAGTATAGGACCAGAGGGCACAGCCTCTGAATAAAAGCTTGTACTGTTAGAAAGAAGAGGAGGAATTTCTTTAGCCAGAGGGTGTTGAATCTGTGGAATTCATTGCCACAGACGGCGGTGGAGGCCAAGACATTGGGTATTTTTAAAGCGGAGATTGATAGGCTCTTGATTAGTAAGGGTGTCAAAAGCAGGCAGGTGCATGGGGGTGAGAGAGAAAGATAGATCAGCCATGATCAAATGGCGGAGCAGACTCGATGGGCCGAATTGCCAAATTCTGCTCCAATGTCTTATGGCCAATGCAGCAGGAATACATGCACCAGCCCGCAGCCTCTCTACTTCATGCCACTCTGCCCAGTTGCTGCCACCTCTCTACCTCCCCGCTTCCTCCCCTGGGTGGTCTACGAGGAAGGGGATCTAAAACAGAACCACCACCGTGATCTTTGCAATCTGCACGTTATCTGCTGACCAACACAACCCGAGGTTTGCATTCAGCCAAGTCAAACAGCACCACGGTCCTTCAGGACAGAGTCATAGTGTCATGCAGCACCATTGCCCATGCCGATCAAGATGCCCCATCTACACTAGTCCCATTCGGCCCACATCCCTCCAAACAGTTTCTATCCATCTACCCGTCCAAATGTCCCTTAAATGTTGTTATTGTACCTGCCTCAACTACCTGCTTTGGCAGCACGTTCCACATTATCACCACCCTTTGTGTAATGAACATTGCCCACAGGTTCCTATCAAATCTTCCCCCCTCTCAAGGTAAGTCTTCCCCCCCTAGTTCTTGTTCACCAACCCTGGGAAATACACTATGGGCATGCACCTTATCTCTCCCACTCTTGATTTTATACATCTCTGCAAGTCTGAAGAAGGGTTTCGATCCGAAACATCGTCTATTCCTTTTCTCCAGAACCTGAAGGATCTTGACCCGAAACGTCACCTATTCTTTTTTTCCAGAGATGACGTCTGACCCGCTGAGTTACTCCAGTTTTGTGTCTATCTACAAGATCATCTCTCGGCCTCCTGCGCTCCAAGGAATAATGTCCCAGCCTGCCCAACTTCTCCCTATAAAGTTAGGCCATCGAGACCTGGCAGCATCCTCGTAATTCTCAGTCTGCACTCATTTCAGCTTCACGGCATCGAGCTGGGGGTGGGTGGGGGGGGGGGGGGGGCGACCACACCTGAGCACTATTCTCCAGGTATTGTTCAGTAGAGGTTGTGAATAATCCCAGCTCAGGCCAGTGTCAAGTTGAGAAATGGCCACTGTCCCTGAATGGATTTAGAATAGTTCTTGTCCCATTTGGCAGTGGTGGTGGGATTGACGTTAGCGGGTTGATAGTTGAAAGATGCGATAACAACAACGCCACACACAGCCCCGTGAACCTGTGGCATCATTCAGTGACATTACTGAGAATGGACACCAGCAGGCCCTTCGGCCTCTCATGTCTGCTCTACCATTCAATAAGACCATAAGTTCATATGGTATAGGAGCAGAATTAGGCCATTCAGACCAGCAAGTCTACTCCGCCATTCAATCATGGCTGATCTCTTTCCCTCTCATCCCCATTTTCCTGCCTTCTCCCCATAACCTGACACCCGTACTAATCACAAATCCGTCAATCTCCGCCTTAAAATATCCATTGAATTGGCCTCTGCATCCGCTTGTGGCAATGAATTCCACAAGTTGGCCATCCGCTGACTAAGGAAATTCCTCCTCATCTCCTTCCCAAAGGTATGTCCTTTTATTCTGAGGCCTCTGGTCCTGGACTCTCCCACTACTGGAAACATCCTCTCCTCATCCACTCTATCAAGGCCTTTCACTATTTGGTAAGTTTCAATGAGGTCCCCCTCATCCTTCTAAACTCCAGCGAGTACATGCAAGGTGCTGTTAAATACTCATCATACGTTAACCCAATCATCCCCGTAAACCTCCTCTGGACCCCCTCTAATGCCAGCACATCCTTCCTCAGATACAGGACCCAAAACTGCTCACTAAGGCTGATCTTGTCGCTCAGTAATCTTGTTCCTGCACAGTGGCCCCCAATTCCCTTAACATACACTGACCTTTCATTACAGGAAAGTGCACAAATCCCACTGGATTAGTTGTTCCCTCATTCCCAACTCCAGGATTCACAGAGAGAATAAACATTAACTGTGTGTGTGTGTTTGTTTGTGTGGGTTTCTTTGTGTGTGTGTGTGTGTGTGTGTCTACGTATCGGATTATTTGTGTGTGTGTGTGTCTATGTATCGCTTTGTGTGTGTGTGTGTGTGTCTATGTTGGTTTCTTTGTGTGTGTGTGTGTGTCTGTCTGTGTCAATGTTGGTTTCTTTATGTGTGTGTGTGTGTGTGTGTGTGTCTATTTTGGTTTCTGTGTGTGGGTGTGTGTGCGCGTGTGTGTGTGTGTGTGTGTCTATTTTGGTTTCTGTGTGTGGGTGTGTGTGCGCGTGTTTGTCTGTGTCAATGTTGGTTTCTTTGTGTGTGTGTGTGTGTGTGTGTGTCTATGTTGGTTTATTTGTGTGTGTGTGTGTGTGTGGCTGTGGCTGTGTCAATGTTGGTTTGTTTGGGTGTGTGTGTGTGTGTCTATGTTGGTTTCTTTGTGTGTGCATGTGTGTGTGTGTGCGTCTATGTTGGTTTCCTTGCGTGTGTGTGTGTCTGTGTCTATGGTTTCTTTATGTGTGTGTGTGTGTGTGTGTGTGTGTGCATCTATGTTGGTTTCCTTGCGTGTGTGTGTGTGTGCGTCTATGTTGGTTTCCTTGCGTGTGTGTGTGTGTCTGTGTCTATGTTGGTTTCTTTATGTGTGTGTGTGTGTGTGTGCATGTTGGTTTCCTTGCGTGTGTGCGCGCGTGTGTGTGATGGAGTACTCTGGAAGGAGGAATCTCCCTGCTCCGGTTTTCCGGTGAACACTGTGCCGGGGGTAGCGCCTTCAAGCCTGGGGAAAGGGAGCAGCCAAGCAAGCATGCACCATTTCCCTCACATCGATACATGCGCAAGCGATGCAATGCTTCTGTAACGTGGTATCACCGCATCCAATTGTTCCCTACACCAGCTGGGGAAAGGGAGGGATGTTTGTCCAAGACCACTGGGGTAACAGAACACTCCTGGGCAGAGTATGGACAAGATGCTCCTCTAGGACCATAACGCACAGACATTACAGACAAACACAGCGGCAGTGTGAGGAGGATGTCACATCCACGGGGAGACACACTGAGTCTTGCCGGGCAGCTACTTACCGGTGCTGGTGTTTAACAGCTGTTCTACGAGAGCAAGAGGGGGAAACAAAGTGCAATGAGGTAAGAGAAACCGAGTTAGTGTGACAGATCCCTGACCTGAGCTTTCAGCTGGGTCCCTGTCGTGCTTGGGGAGGCTGGGTTACAGAGAGTCCCAGATCCAGGGACTGACTTACACACCCCTCACTCCCCACTGGGAACGGTAAGACATGCCAAGCCCCCAACTACTTCAGGGACAGTTTCTTCCCAGCTGTTATCAGGCAACTGAACCATCCTACCAACAACAAGAAGGCAGTCCTGAGCTACTATCTACCTCATTGGAGACCCTGGGACTATCTTTGATTGGACTTGATCTTGCACTAAACGTTATTGATGTATATTCCCTTTATCATGCATCCTTACACTGTGGATGGCTCGACTGTATTCATGTCTTGTCTTTCCGCTGACTGGTTAGCACGCAACAAAAGCTTTTCACTGTAACTTGGTACACGTGACAATAAAAAAACCACCCAAGGGGGACATTCGCAAGCAGCGAGGAGATTCCCCTGTGTGTTACCAGGCTGGGGAGGGGCCGGATGCCCCACACTGATTAAAATCAGTGTGGGGCATCCGGAACTCAGGCAGGGCCAGCATTCCCACTGCACCACAGACACTGACAATACAGCTCACCCCCTCCATGACACACTGGTCAACCTGAGGAGCACCTTCAGCAACAGACTGGTTCCACCAAGATGCAGCACAGAACGCCACAGGAGATGCTTCTTCCCTGTGGCTATTAAACTGTACAACTCCTCCCCTTCTGTTGCAGAGTAGACTAACTCCCCTCCCCACATTCCCTCCCCAATCTTTGCACTTTCATTTCATGTTTCATGTATCTTGTGTTTTATGACTAATGGTAAACCAATGTCCCTCCTGGGATAAATAAAGTTCGATCGTATCGTATTGAGAGGTAACGGTGGATGCAATGATGGCCGGTTGCCCCGTGACCACTCGTCCAGCACGGCCATCGGTGTAAGTGGGAGCTGGGCCGGAGGGAGTCCACTCTACAAACTGGCGCAAGTAGTGTTGACCCCACCAAGCCTCTCCTGCTCTGATTGGCCGGCTGTTGCCGGGTAGACCCCGCCAGGCCTCTCCTGCTCAGATTGGCCGGCTGTTGCCGGGTAGACCCCGCCAGGCCTCTCTTGCTCAGATTGGCCGGCTGTTGCCGGGTAGACACTCACCTTGCTCCTTCTTGAAGGAGTTCTCGGTCATGAAGATGGGCATCATCAGCTCCCCCACCGGTGGCTGGATGGACATGTAGAACTGCCGGGTCTGTGAGCTGCAAGAACCGGGGGGAACACCGTCAGAGTAGGCCCACCCATCACCTGGAGACACCCACCGTGACCGGGAGAACCGGGGGGGAGATAACCGCCGTGACGGGAACACCAGGGGGAGACACGGTGTCGAGAGAACTGGGTGAGACACCACACCAGGAGTTGACGCCACACGCTGGGAGAACACTCCCGCCGCACCGGGCACGGTCCCCATCGCACTCCCGCCAGTAATCCTCACTCTGCCCCCGTCCCTCCGCCCAGAGCTGTGCAACCCAGCACCCTCTGCCCCACACCCCCCCACCTGCCTGCCCCCCCCTCCCCAAACACCCTCCCACCCCCCCACAACCCCCTATGCCCAGGAGTCCCACTCCACACCCTCTCACCCCCAATCCCCCTACCTGCCCGCCCCCCCGTCCCCAAACCCCCCCCCCCCTATGCCCAGGAGTCCCACTCCACACCCTCTCACCCCCAATTCCCCTACCTGCCGCCCCCCAGTCCCCAAACCCCCCCCCCCCCCATGCCCAGGAGTCCCACTCCACACCCTATCACCCCCACTTCCTCAATCTCCCCACCCACCCGTTCTCTGCCCCACATCTCCCATCCCCCCCCCCCCCACCTTGTAGCACCCGCCCCTCCTCCCACACTGATGCAACACAGGTGCCCACATTTGTCCCAAATCTCTCCAAACTGATCCTATCCATGTACTGGTCCAAATGTCTTTTAAATGTGTAGGAAGGAACTGCAGATGTTGGTTTAAACCAAAGATAGACACAAAAAGATGGAGTAACTCAATGGGTTAGGCAGCATCTCTGTCAGCGTCACCTATCCCTTTACTCCGGAGATGCTGTCTGACCAGCTGAGTTACTCCAACCTTTTGTGTCGATCTTCTGTCTTTTAAATGTTGTTATTTACTTCCCTCAACTAATTCCTCAGGCAGCTCGTTCCACACACCCTCCACCCTCTCAGTGACAACGTTGCTCCTCAGGTTCCTATTAAGTCTTTCTCCTCTCACCTTAAGCTTATGTCCTTTGTTTAAGAAGGAACTGCAGATGCTGGAAAATCGAAGGTAGACAAGAGTGCTGGAGAAACTCAGCGGGTGCAGCAGCATCTATGGAGCGAAGCAAATAGGCAACGTTTCGGCCCGAAATGTTGCCTATTTCCTTCGCTCCATAGATGCTGCTGCACCCGCTGAATTTCTCCAGCACTTTTGTCTACCTTTAAGCTTATGTCCACTGGATTTTGGTTCCTCTACCCTGTCAATTCCCCTCATGATATTATACACCTCTATAAGATCACCCCTCAGCCTCTGTGCTCCATGGAATAATGTCCTAGCCTTCCCAACCTCTCCGTACACCTCAGACCCCCGACTCCAGGCAACATCCTCGTTAATCTCTGTACTCTTTCCAGCTTAACGACATCCTTCCTATAGCAAGGTGATGAATACCGAATATAATACTCCAAATGCGGCCTCACCAGTATCTTGGTTTAAAGAATCATTGGGCAAATTCCAATTCAATGCAGTCTTGAACTTTCTCTGCTCCTTCCATCTATGTTGTTCCAATAGACAATAGGTGCAGGAAACATAGAAACATAGAAAATAGGTGCAGGAGTAGGCCATTCGGCCCTTCGAGCCTGCACCACCATTAGATATGATCATGGCTGATCATCCAACTCAGTATCCAGTACCTGCCTTCTCTCCATACCCCCTGATTCCTTTAGCCACACGGGCCACATCTAACTCCCTCTTAAATATAGCCAATGAACTGGCCTCAACTACCTTCTGTGGCAGAGAATTCCACAGATTTATCACTCTCTGTGTGAAAAATGTTTTTCTCATCTCGGTTCTAAAAGACTTCCCCCTTATCCTTAAACTGTGACCCGAGTAGGCCATTTGGTCCTGAGCTTGAGAGCCAAGACCAGTTTGCTTCCCCCTTTGACTGTTCCTCAGTGGGGTCCCTGCAGAGACAGACGTGGGTCTCACAGACCACCACTGGCATGCAATACACCAAATCCACCGAACCACTGTGAAGATAGACACAAAAAGTTGGAATAATAGACTATAGGTGCAGGAGTAGCCCATTCGGCCCTTCGAGCCAGCAACGCCATTCACTGTGATCATGGCTGATCATCCCCAATCAGTACCCCGTTCCTGCCTTCTCCCCATAATCCCTTGATTCCGCTATCTTTAAGAGCTCTATCTAGACACAAAAAGCTGGGGTAACTCAGCGGGACAGGCAGCATCTCTGGAGAGAAGGAATGGGTGATGTTTCAGGTCAAGACCCTTCTTCAGACTGATGCTGCCTGACTGGCTGAGTTACCCTACTTTTCTGTGCTTATCTTCAGTTTAAACCAGCATCTGCAGTTCCTTCCTATAACAGTCTATGAAGCTACAACATCAATGCCCCGGCATTGTTTAGATTGAGGGGAAGGCGTATAAAGGGGATCCTGAAGGCTATGTTTATTTTACACACACACACATCGAGCGATTGACTATTCCTTGCTGACAGCTCTGTAGGGAGACAGATGTGTGGCCCAGGAACCTCACTGCCACTCACCACAGCTGGAAGTTGGCTGCCTGTGTGGAATCGCAGAAGTCAATGCCCATGGCCTCCGAGGCAACGTCACCGGGCTGCAGGACATCTGTGGACGTGGACAAGAGGGAAAATATCTCCTTAGAATAGACCATCGAAGAAGACGGAGAATTGCATCTTTGCAACACCTCACAACCTCAGCACATTGGTGGTTTATGACCCACGGTGTATTTTAGACATGCAGCCGCAAGGTGCCTGGAAGGCAATGTCCCGTAATCCCAATCAACGTTTCTGGGGAGATGATTTGAAAGGATGAGCGCGGCACGGTGGCTCAGTGGTATAGTTGCTGCCTTACATTGCCAGAGACACAGGTTCGATTCTGACTACGAGTGCTGTCTGTTTGGAGTTTGCACGTTCTCCCTGCTACAAAAAATGCTGCAAACCCTTTCTCTTTTATTGTGCCGTGAACAGTCTCCCCCCTCACTCTCTCTCCCCACCCCACGCCCCACTCACTCTCCCCCCCCCATCCCCCACTCACTCTCCCCCCCCCATCCCCCACTCACTCTCCCACCCGGCCCCTCCGCCACTCACTCTCCCGAGGTGGAGTGTGAGGTGTAGACTGGCTGAGACTCCCACTGATTCCTCCCACATTCCCATCAACCCCCCCCCCTGAATTCTTCCCCTCAACCACACACCAGGGGCCATTCCCAGCGGCCCACCAACTCACTGACCCGGTGCAAGATATCGACTCCCTGATGGTTCTCAGGCGGAGGGGAAGCTGAGCGGCGTTCCCGCTTGCTTACCGATCTCCTTGAATCCCTGCATCCTCATCCCGGAGTGCAGCTTGGGCTCGTTGACGTGGAGGTGGCGGATGTCCATGTCGGAGTTGTTGGTGAACTGCATCTGCACGGAGACCATGGCTTGGTCGGGGCTGAAGGGGCGCCGGTTGAAGTGGTAGCGAACCGACAGCCCCTCGCCCGTCAGGCGATGCAGCAGCTCGTAGGTCTTCACGCGGCCCAGCGACGGACTCGACATCTGCAGCGGGAAACAAGGAACGCCGGGGTAAAGCTCCCACCCCGGTTGGACATGGAATGGAGTCGCTGCAGAAATCGGGCGTGGAGTGCAAGGGCCCGTCGGGAGGTGAACCGGGTTAATGGCGCCTTTAGCTGGGCTGCAGGAGGTTGTCCCCGGAACACAAGATGGCCGACGTGGAGAAGAGAAGCGTCCCTTGTAGCCAGGGTCAGAGGGCAAGGAGCACCGCCACTCCACCTAGGGTACGTCGGGGGAGGAGCAACTCTGCTATCAGCTACCGAAGAACTGTCGATGGTACCCAGGGACCAAAGATGTCCCGGTTGGGTTGCTCCTAGGCCTGGCCAAGCTGGCCATCCACGAGTCAAGGCGCCAGGTGGAAGAG
This sequence comes from Amblyraja radiata, assembly GCF_010909765.2. NCBI lineage: Eukaryota > Metazoa > Chordata > Chondrichthyes > Rajiformes > Rajidae > Amblyraja > Amblyraja radiata. The sequence continues at coordinate 9,624,187 of NC_045999.1, forward strand.
GGCTTTGTCCAAGCCAGATGCTTGCCCCTTTACCGGGGTTAAGTCCACCTGCGCCCAGGTGGGGTTAGAGAGGGACATCGTTGTATCGTAGTTATCTAGTCTATTTGTATCATAGTTGTTTGGAAATTTAATGTCTGAATAATTTTGTAATTTTGTAATGTGGTGGGTGTGTCACCACAGCCTTGTTTTGTATCGTGATAGTAATTAAATAAGTAAGTAAGTTTATTGGCCAAGTATTCACATCCAAGGAATTTGCCTTGGTGCTCCGCCCGCAAGTAACAACAAGACATACAGTGACAGTTACGAATGACTCAGAAAACACGAAACATTAATAATAATAAAACATTAATGATAAAACACCATTGATCAAGCATGTGAACCAACAAAATACCAGATCAAAGGGAGGCTACAGATTTTTGGCTGTTGAGTAGAGCAAATAAATTACTTTTGATTTAAAAAAAGAGAGGAAAGAGAGGGACTATAGATCGCGAGCCGAGCCAGTCGTGGGCGACGGAGCAGATCGGGAGCTGCTCTGTTCGAACCATGTGGGAATCTGGACTTTGATTTTCTTACTGCAAGTACGAATTTCATTGCTCTATCTGGGACATATGACACATTTGACATATGACATAAAACACTATTGACTCTTGAGCGCGATAAAACGGTTCCCCACATGACTGCCCTAGACGCAAAACGATTTTCACTGTGTCACGTTTAATTGTCTATGTGACAGTAAATTGAACCATTGAACCCCGGCTCCCCTCCCCCACTGCCGGGAGCCAGGGGGCAGCCGGGACAAAACGCCCGTGTCACATACCCCCGCATGCTGGGCGGCACAGTGACACAGCTGGCAGCGGCTTGAGAGACACAGCGCAGAAACAGGCCCTTCTGCACTGACCAGCGATCACCCAGTACGCTAGGGACAATTTACAACTTGCAGTAGCCAATTAACCTACAAACCTGTACATTTTCAGAGTGTGGGAGGAAACCGGAGCACCCGGAGAAACCCACGTGGACAGAGGGTGGGGAATCTGTGGGATTCATTGCCACAGAAGGCTGTGGAGGCCAAGTTAGTGGATATTTTTAAGGCATAGATTGACAGGTTTTTGCCTAACCCACCTCCCAACCCCAGAACCTTCAGCTACCCAAACACTCACCTCAGAAGGCAGGTTGGAGTTGGACAAGGTTAGTCCCTGCAGATCCAGGTTGAGACTCTTGGAGAATGTGTTGGGTGATGGAGTGGTTGGAGGGACTGACGGGCCGCTGACTGGCAAAGGCAAAACGTTGCAGAGAGAAAGTTAACAATTAAGCTCATTAAACATCGCTGCTCAAACACTCCCCTGTGAACATCTGCCCACTGACAGACAGAGACACAGAGAGACACAGAGAGAGACAGAGACAGAGAGACACAGAGACAGACACAGAGAGACACAGACAGAGACACAGAGAGAGACAGACAGAAAGACAGAGAGACAGAAAGACAGAGACAGACATCGAGAGACACAGACAGAGACACAGAGAGACACAGAGAGAGACAGACACAGAGACAGAGACAGACACAGAGACAGAGACAGACACGGAGACACATAGACAGACACAGAGACAGACACACAGAAACAGAGACAGACAAACCTGAACATGTTCAATGATAGTGTAGAAACCAGGAGCTGCAGATGCTGGTTTATCATGGAAAGACACAGTGCAGGAATGAATAACTCAGCAGATCAGGTAGCATCTCTGGACAACATGGATAGGTTACGTTCAGACCCGAAGAAGGTTCCCAATCCAAACCCACCCATGTTGTCCAAGGGTGCTGCATGACCTGCCGAGTTACTCCAGCATGTTGTGTCTTTTCATGTGCAGTGACAGGTTTGGGTGCACAGGACATGCCCCTTATCCTGACCTGCACACATCAACGCAGGCAACCGCCAAGGGCATTGGACTTCACCAAGTCTTCATGAGGATTTTCAATCACACCCATCACCATTGCAGTTTTGAAATAATCGGTGATACCAATAGTTTGAGATATTACTCTATCAAAAATCAGTCTAGTTTGTAACATTTCAGAAAATCATAGTCATACAGTACGGTAGCAGGCCCTTCGGCCCAACTTGCCCATGCTGACCAAGATGCCCCACATACACCAGTCCCACCTGCCAGCATTCGGCCCATATCCTTCTAAATGGGGAGAAAGCAGGAACGGGGTACTGATTGGGGTGGATCAGCCATGATCACATCGAAGGGCCGAATGGCCTACTATTTGTCTATTGTCTAAACCATTCCAGTACATGTACATGTCCAACTGTCTTGTAAATGTTCTTATACAATCAATTTTTATTAAAAGATTATTTTGTTTAAGAAATATTGATTGATATATTTATCTGTAGTAAGCTGATGAAGATGAAAATGAATAAAAGATTACATTTTTAATTATAGTCAATGCTATTACTTGTGAGTGACCACATAGAACATGTACAGCACATCAACAACCCTTCGGCCCACAATGTCTGTACGTGTACATGATGCCTAGTTAAAGTCTGCCTGCACATGATGCATATCTCCCATTGCCTCATCATCCATGTACTTATCTAACAGCCTCTTAAGCACCGCCATGACCACCACCCCTGGCAGCACTTTCCACGCACCCACCACTCCCTGTCCAAGAAACTTGCTCTGCTCATCTCCTTTACTTTCCCCTCTCATCTTAAAGCTATACCCTCTCGTCTTTGACATTTACAGCCTGGGAAAAAGATTCTGACTGTCAGCATCTGGGCCTTTATTCCTTCTTCCAAAGTGCATGGCTGTACACTTGACACAGGGTGGCGCAGCAGTAGAGTTGCTGCCTTAAGCGCCTGTCCCACTTTCATGACCTAATTCACGACCTCTGCCGAGTTTGCCCTTGACTCATACTCGCAGCATGGTCGTCACGAGGTCGTAGGTAGGTCGTAGCAGGTCATGATGCTAGTCGTAGGTACTCGTGGCATCAAGTAGGTCACGGCGTTTTTCTAGCCTGATGAAAAATGTCCACGAGTAAAAAAGGTCGTGATTTAGGTCGTGAAAGCGGGACTGGCCCTCTACAGCGCCAGACATCCGGGTTCAATCCTGACTCCCAGCGCTGTCTGTACGGAGTTTGAATGTTCTCCCTGTGACCGTGTGGGTTTTCTCCAGGTGATCCGGTTTCCTCCCACACTCGAAAAATGTACAGGTTTGTAGATTAATTGCTTTGGAAAATTTAAAAAATGTAGATTCTCTCTAGGTTAGCGCTAGGGTACAGGGTGATCGCTGGTCGGCGTGGACTCGGTGGTCCGAAGAGCCAGTTTCCATGCTGTATCTCTAAAGTCTAAAATCTACACTGTATTTCATTTGCCACCTCTTTTCCCATCGTTATAGTGCTTCACATGGTATCTATGACTAAAATTCAAAATCCAGTAAAATAAATGCTTGCCTGAATTAAGGAAGGCAGGAGATTGAAGTATTAAAATGTTATGGGAAGCAAAAATTAAAATCTCCAGAACAAGAGGTCTGTAATTGGTGTTGATAGACACGAATTGCTGGAGTAACTCAGTGGGTCAAGCAGCATCTCTGGAGAAAAGGAATGGGTGATGTTTCAGGCCGTGACCCTGCTTCAGGCTGTAATTGGTGTTGGTGTGCAGGGCTGATTGCTCTGGAGCTGTCCAACGTTTCAGCAGCTGGGTTTCAGCACCAAGGATAGCGAGCTCAGGAAACCAACACAGTCCAGAGAGAGGAAGCAGTACCCCAGGGTGTCCCAGAGTCAGCTTCCACCAGGGAGAGAAGGAGGGTAGGGGGGGATGCACCTCCATGAGAGGTGTGTCCCAGAGAATGTGTGGGAGGACCGTAATGGAGGAGACGGCTGCATTGAGCCTTTGTGGCCGCAGCTGGGACTGTAAAATGGCTCCAAAATGGCACCTCTTGCATATGGACTCGGTGGGCTGTTCTGTACTTGCTGTACTAAGCGGGGAGGGTGGGGGGTGGTGGTGGTGGGGGGGGGGGGGGTGCTAATGTATGGCCATAGACTTGCTAAGCTGCATGCAAAGGGAAAAAAAAAGTTTTTCACTGTATCTTGATACAGGTGATAAAGAAACCATTGAGCCGTCGAGGAGCATTCCGGGAAACGGGAGGTGTGTATCCCAGGGATTGAGAGAGAATCAAATCCGGGGAAACAGTGGGAAGTGACCCTGGGGAAGAGCAGAAAGTGTCCTTGAGTGGGAAAAAAAGTGGGAACCTTTGACAGGGAATGAATAGGAAGTGATCCTGGGAAAGGAGTGAGCCAACTGGTGTCATGAGGTTTAGTTTAGAGATACAGCACGGAAACAGTCATTCGGCCCACCGGGACCGCACCTACCAGCGATCGATCCCCGCACACTAACGCTATCCTACACACACTGGGGACAATTGACAATTTTACCAAACCAATTAACCTACAAACCTGTACGTCTTTGGAGTGTGGGAGGAAACCGGAGCACCCGGAGGAAACCCACGCAGGTCACGGGGAGAACGTACAAACTCTGTACAGACAGCACCCGCAGTCAAGACCCGTAGTCGCGCTCCTCTGGCGCTGCGAGGCTGCAACTCTACCGCTGCGCCTCCCTAGGGAAGGACGGGAAATGGTCCTGGGAAAAGGGTAGGAGGTTTTCACGGGGAAAGAGTGGGCAGAAAAGCAGGATGGGATCGCAGCAAAAGCGGGGAGTGATCCTGGGGCCCTGTGGTGATGACCGATCGACGGGATGAGTTAGTGTCCCGTCATCTCCAGGAAGTTCCAAAAGCCAGCACCATTTCCTGGGAAGATGCAAAGCCGGGGCCACCACACCACTTCATAGAAGGAATTTCAAGTAGAAATTGCAGAGAGTTGTGGACACTGCTCAGTCCTTTATGCAAACTAGCCTCCCCCTCCCCCCCCCCACCCAAACCTACACATCACAGTGCCTGGGTAAAGCATCAGCATAATCAATGGAAGACACAGAGTGCTAGAGTAAGCTAGACAAAAGTGCTGGAGAAACTCAGCGGGTGCAGCAGCATCTATGGAGCGAAGGAAATACGCAACGTTTCGGGACGAAACGTTGCCTATTTCCTTCGCTCCATAGATGCTGCTGTAACCGCTGAGTTTCTCCAGCACTTTTGTCTACCTTCGATTTTCCAGCATCTGCAGTTCCTTCTTAAACACAGAGTGCTAGAGTAACTCAGCTTCTCAGGCAGCATCTCCGTAGAACATGGATAGGCGACGTTTCGGGTCGGGACCCTTCGTTCAACATAATTAAGGACCGTTTTTACCCCAGTTACTCCCCTCTCCCGATATAAAAGCTTGAACGCACCTATCACCTGATTCAGGAACAGCTTCTTCCCCCGTTGTTCAGACCACTGGTGACAGTTTTGTTGTCTGCACTGACCATTTACAATAATCTTACATTATTACAATCTTACAATAATTCCCATTTAAAAAAAAAAATTCCTTCACATTTAATGACATTTCTCAGCTATTATCCAAGCTCTTAAAAGCCAAAGACTCACAGTCATCGAGGTCAAGGAGGGAGATTTCCTTCTTTTTAGCTTTGAGCGATCCAGAGGGTAACTTGGCCACGGACTAGAAGGAAAGAAACAGGCTTGTCACATCCTGAAGGAACTTCTCCAGTTTCCATAACGCCCCCCCCCCCCCCCCTCCTGCCCGGCTCCTTATCCTGGCTCAAACATCGCTTTTGGGCTGATATAGAGAGATGCAGAACGGAAACAGATAGGGTTATTAACGGGCAACACGGACATGGTGGGCCGAAGGGCCTGTTTTGGTGCTGCCCGACTCTGTGTGTTTCCATGGTATTCCTGGGATCTCAGTGGTTCCCCTTGCAATGTTACGATGAATAGGAGGAAGTTCACCTCAAGGAGACTCTCATGTTGGCCTGACCCAAAAAATGTCCGGCCCTTCCCAAAATCAGTAATGGAAATTCTAAACCACAGGTAGAGCTGCTGCCTCAGAGCGCCAGAGACCCCGGTTCGCTCCTCATAATAATAATAATAATAAATTTTATTTAATGGGCGCCTTTCTTGGCTGCTGTCTGTGTGAAGTTTGCAGGTTCTTCCTGTGACTGTGTAAGTGGTCTAATTTCCTCCGACATCCCAAAGACGTGCAGATTTGGAAGTTAATTGGCTTCTGTAAATTGCCCCTTGTGTGTAGGGAATGGATGAGAAAGTGCGATAACATCGGGTGATCGATGGTTAGTGGGGACTCGACGGACCGAAGAGCCTGTTTCCATGCTGTATATCTCAATGAATCAAATCCTTGGCTCCGTGTATGAAGGAACTACAGATGCTGGTTTAATCTAAAGACAGACACAAAAATCTGGAGTAATTCAGCGGGACAGGCAGCATCTCTGGAGAGAAGGAATGGGCGACGTTTCTGGTCAAGAGACCCTTCTTAATCCCTAACTTTAATGGATTCAAGTTAGTGGCTGGACCTGGTGGGATTTGAACCCACAACCTCCAATATTAAAATCTTACACTGTATCACAGTACACATGACAATATTAAACTTAATCCCACAATCCCATTAGTCCTGTGCTGTAACTAAAAAGGGCTCCCCTCTGATAATCTGAGCAACAGCTCGCCATTCCTCACCTTCCTCTTGTGCTTTTTCCCAAGGTCCGAGTCCGAGTTCTCCTCCGACTCGGAGGAGCTGTTTTCCGATGAACTCTCCTCGGAGGAGGAAGGTGACGAAGAGCTCGACTCCTCCTCGTTCCGCTTCTTCTCCTTGTCTCCGCCTTCACTCTGCCCGCTGGCAAAAACACAACAGGGAGGTTACCGCTCCTGTAGAAACATGGAACTACAAATGCTGGTTTATACAGCTAGATGCAGGAAGATTATTCCCGATGTTGGGGAAGTCCAGAACTAGGGGGTCACAGTTTAAGGATAAGAGGGAAGTCTTTTAGGACCGAGATGAGAAAAACATTTTTTACACAGAGAGTGGTGAATCTGTGGAATTCTCTGCCACAGAAGGTAGTTGAGGCCAGTTCATTGGCTATATTTAAGAGGGAGTTAGATGTGGCCCTTGTGGCTAAAGGGATCAGGGGGTATGGAGAGAAGGCAGGTACAGGATACTGAGTTGGATGATCAGCCATGATCATATCGAATGGCGGTGCAGGCTCGAAGGGCCGAATGGCCTACTCCTGCACCTATTTTCTATGCTTCTATACCAAAGATTGACACAAAGTGCTGGAGTAACTCAGCGGGTCAGGCAGGAACTCTGGGGAAAAGGGATGGGTGACATTTCTTCATCAGTCTGAAGGAGGGCCCTGACCTGAATCATCATCTAATCCCCAGAGATGCTGCCTGACCCACTGAGTTACTCCATCACTATGTGTCTATCTAAATCAGCATCTGCAGTTCCTTATTTCTCCAGTTTGACTGCTCGACTGGAATTATTTTTGGTGAAGGGAATGGGAAGGAACTGGATTAGGAAGATCGTGAAGGAAAGGAAATATAGCCTTGAAATTGCATCCTTCCCTTCCACCTTGCTGTAGATGGTAGTTCCCTTTTGTCCGGTGAGCCCTCACAATCTTTCAAAGATTATTAATATCACTAAACTTCTAAAACTTGCTGTATAGCATGGTGGAGGTGTGTGTGTGTGTGGGGGGGGGGGGGGGGGGGGGGGTGGGAGGGTGCTCCAGAAATTCATATTTCTCTGTTATTTGGGACCTCCATCCCTTGGTTACAGGAAGGCTGCTGCCTGTGGGAGTGGACCCCACGATGCACATCCCCGCCTACCTGTCCTCGCTCTCATCTCCGTGCTTGCTCTTCTCCTTCTGCCCTTTCTTCTTCTTCTTCTTCTTCTGCCTCTCCGACTTGCCCTCCTCCTCTTCGCTCTCTTCCTCCTCGCTCTCCGAGGCGCTCTCGCTTTCCATTCCGCCCGCGCTCTCCTCCGACTCGCTGGTGGTGGGGGACTCTGTGGATTAATGGATACACTCAGCAGACTCTGGACTCTGCCCTGGACTCTACACCGCGTCTCGGGGAGGACACCGCACCCGCCAGGGTCGATGTTGGCTATTCTCCCAGGACAACCTCCAGCGTCAGGGCACACATAGGGAATTCAGGGGTGGGGGTGGGGGTGGGAGAGAAGTCCCAGGTCACGTCTCTGCCCCCCCCCCCCCCCCGATATTCCTTTGAATTCCCTCTTTCAAAAATCAGAAATAAAAAGTATACACAGAACAAAGAACTTTGCAAAAACTTGTAATAAGTTGTCCGTACATTCAAGTGTCATACTCAGTAGTGATAGCAACAGTCTTTACACCCTTGCCACTCATGTAGCCCTCTGGGGTGATATCCTTTCCCTGGTTTGAGGGTTGTTTCCAGCGGACTCTGCCCTTCGATATCCAACTGCGGAAGGGCCCTTGTCTGTGGCCCTCCTCCCAGAGCCTTGCCGTTGGATGCACCGAGCTTCATTGCGTCCCTCAGCACAGTCTGCAGCGGGCCAGTCGGCAACATTCCCCGACGGACATCTCGCTCTGCTGGGAGTTTCGGGCAGATCAAAGAGCGTCTTTCACCGAAACGATGATCTTCCAGCAGCACTCGATGTCTGTGAATGGGACATCTCTGACGTTAAGATAGACACAAAATGCTGGAATTAGTCAGCATCTCGGAAGAAAACGGCTAGGTGACGTTTCAGGTCAGGACCCTTCTTCAGACTGATGAAAGGTCCCGACCTGAAATGTCACCAATCCTTTTTCTGCAGAGATACTGCCTGACCCGTTCACCTATTCCAGCATTTTGTGTCTATCATCGGTATAAACCAGCATCTGCATTCATTTTTATTAGCTGCAACGTTAAGATGGTGGCTGCTAGTTCTTGTTGGCCAGTGGATGTAATGTGCGGAGAAAGACTGTACAGGAACTCACGGCAGGGAGCATAAGGAGGGGGGAGGGGAGAGAGTCCATCACAAGGTTCATTCAACACTCACCACTGTCCGCTGACTCAGTGGGCTCGGACTCTCCCTCCGACTCGGAGTAGAATGGTTTCTCCACTTTCTCCTTCCTCTTCTCTCTGCTGCTGGGCTTGGTCCATTCTGGGACCTGGGGGTGGTGGGCGGGGAGAAAAGAAAGAATCACTCCAGTGCTGGGCCCAGAAAAGGGAAACTCTCAACCACATTCCGGGTTCGGAGTCCGGACAAACGTGACCGCGGATTGTTGAACGTTGTGAGCCGTTGCGGGCAGAGCGGAGACGTGCTCGGACAGACTGAGCTGAGAACTGCTACATCTCTCGTTCCACCGGCTTCACAAACAGATACACTGCTGAAACACACCATGAGCTGGACAAAGGTCCCAGACCACACACTTGTCATCATATAAAGATTTGCTAGAATTTCTCAGTTCAGACAGTATTTAGTTCAGAGCTTCGCCAGCTAGCTTGGCGCGCGACTAAATTGGGAAACAAGGAACTGCAGATGTTGGTTAACAAATAAAAGACACAGAGCTGAAGTAACCCAGCAGTTCATGGATAGATGACGTTTTGGATCTGAAGAAGGATCTCAACCCAAAACGGCAGCTGTCCATATTTAGTTTAGAGATACAGTGTGGAAAATGAACCTGCCGCCCATTGACTCCATGGCAACCAGCGATCACCATTACACTAGTGTTAATGAAGGAACTGCAGATGCTGGAAAATCGAAGGTAGACAAAAGTGCTGGAGAAACTCAGCGGGTGCAGCAGCATCTAAGGAGCGAAGGAAATAGGCAACGTTTTGGGCCGAACCTACAAACCTAGATGCCTTTGGAGTGTGAGAAAAGTCACTGATGAAGCTCCCAAACCCAAAATGTTGACCCTGTTTCTCTCTCCACAGACGCTATGTGTGTTTCCATTATTTTCTGTTTGTTTCAGGTTTCCGGCATCTGCAGGTTTTTATTTTTAACTTTGGCCCGAGATCCCAGACAGGCGGTTTGACGGGCTCCCCCAGGATGTAGAAACACACAGCACTGCAAACCCAGCACACTCGCACCTCTTTCCAGTCTCCCAGCAATCCGATTCGCACGTCCGTCTCCGAGGACACGTCGTTCTGTGGGCGGTATCGCACAGGAGATTCAGACGGCTGCTGTACCGAGCCACAGGGTCATCAAACGGCAGAGCAACAACACTGGGGCCACTGACAACTCCCCGGGCTGCCGCTCCTGTACCTCTGTTGAAGCAGCGGGTAGTTCTGCTACAACGCTTCGTTTTTTTTTCAGTTTTAGAGATGCAGCGCGGAAACAGGCCCTACGGCCCACCAAGTCCGCAGCGACCAGCGACCCCCACACATTAACACTATCCTATGCACACTAGGGATAATTTACACATACACCAAGCCAATTGACCTGCACGTCGTTGGAATGTGGGAGGAAACCGAAGATCTCGGCGAAAACCCACGTGGTCACAGGGAGAACGTGCAAACTCCCAAAGACAGCATCCGTGGTCGGGATCGAACCCGGGATCGCCAGCTTGTTCCCGGTCCGCGGTGGGGACCGAAGGTCGGAAGGGTCGTGTGGGTGCCGGAGATCAGTTGAGGACGCGCCGCTTAGAGAACAGAGAGGGACCCCGCATGGGGGGGGGGGGGGGGGCAAGATCAAAGAGGGACCATTGGGAATACATTAAACACTTTGAAACTTTGTCGACACCCTATATGTGGCAACTCTTTGCATACGCAAAACAATGAATTTCACTGTGACATGTCACATGTGATAATAAAGTATCATTCATTCACAACACAAATTGGATACAATGCGATTGATGAATTAGACTTGCATTATGCGGGCTGAATTGGTTATAACGGGAGTTTAGTACAGGATTAAAGAACTACTTAAAAGTTACTTTGGAAACTGACAAGAGAAAAAAAGCTGTCATGGGCACAAAAAACATCTAGGCACAAAAATACTGTTTCCGTGTAACATCCCTGCAGTATCAGACGCCATGTCTATCGCGAACACATCTGCTACTTCAACCGTGGGTGGCCAAATTAACAAGCGATCACTCCTATATACACTTGTGCAATGATAACTCTATTAAACAATGTAACATAAACCATTAGTCTACTTAGCTTGCACTACAGAATAAACTTATTATAGACAATAGACAATAGGTGCAGGAGTAGGCCATTCGGCCCTTCGAGCCAGCACCGCCATTCAATGTGATCATGGCTGATTATCCCCCAATCAGTACCCCGTTCCTGCCTTCTCCCCATATCCCCTGACTCCGCTACTTTTAAGAGCCCTATCTAGCTCTCTCTTGAAAGCATCCAGAGAACCTGCCTCCACCGCCCTCTGAGGCAGAGAATTCCACAGACTCACCACTCTCTGTGAGAAAAAGTGTTTCCTCGTGTCCGTTCTAAATGGCTTACTCCTTATTCTTAAACAGTGGCCCCTGGTTCTGGACTCCTCCAACATCGGGAACATGTTTCCTGCCTCTAGCGTGTCCAAACCCTTAACAATCTTATATGTTTCAATGAGATACCCTCTCATCCTTCTAAACTCCAGAGTGTACAAGCCCAGCTGCTCCATTCTCTCAGCATATGACAGCCCCGCCATCCCGGGAATTAACTTTGTAAACCTACGCTGCACTCCCTCAATAGCAAGAATGTCCTTCCTCAAATTAGGGCTCAAATAAACTGCTATTGAAAAGACATATATTTTTTATTAACTCCAGCAGAAAAATCAAGGGATATGGGGAGAAAGCAGGAACGGGGTACTGATTTTGGATGATCAGTCATGATCATCTTGAATGGCGGTGCTGGCACGAAGGGCCGAATGGCCTACTCCTGCACCTATTTTCCATGTTTCCATGATTCTAGGATTGGATTACGGAAGTGGGTTTGGGTTGGAGCACAAGGTCTACACACTTACCTCAACGTTGCGGACGGATGGATCAGGGGCTGCTTCAGGCCAGTCCGGGAGCTCCTGGTATCCACTGGCCTTGCTGTTGAGCAGGTGGGACAGTGAGCCCAGCTGGAAGTGGTCTCGATCTGCGAGGAAGGCAAGTTCCAAACGTTAATCCACCGTGTGAGAATCACGGAAGGGTCTCGACCCGAAACGTCACCCATTCCTTCTCTCCAGAGATGATGCCTGTCCCGCTGAGTTACTCCAGCATGGCGTGTTAGAATCGCCATTGACCCTACGACTCCAGTGACCCTGGTCCAATCCCAACTGTGGCGGCTGTCTGTGTGGGGTTTGCACGCTGTAACTTTGTGGATTTCCAGCTCCAACTTCCTCCCAAAGATGTACAGGTCATTAGTTTAATTAACCGCATTATGGCAACTCTAGTGACGAGAGGGAAATCAGACGGGATTGATGAGTATGTCAGTGAGAAAAGCTTGAGGAAGCAAGGAACCGCAGATGCTGGTTAATACACAAGACACAAAGTGCAAGTGTAACTCAGCAGGTGGACAAAAATGCCGGAGAAACTCAGCGGGTGAGGCAGCATCTATGGAGCGAAGGAAATAGGCGACGTTTCGGGTCGAGACCCTTCTCTGACCTGACCTGCAACTCAGCTGGTTAGGTAGCATCTCTGGAGAACATCGTGACCCTACTTCAGACTGTAGAAGTCAGAAGAATGAGCCTTCTTCAGACCCGGTCTGAAAAAGGGTCTCGACCCAAAATGTCACCTATCCATGTCCTCCAGAGATGCTGCCTCTGCTGAGTTACTCCAGCACCTGTGTCCTATTGTGTATGACCCAGCATCTGCAGTTCCTTGTTTCCTCAAGATTATCATTGTACCGATCCCTCACTGTACGTGTACACATGATAATAAACGCGACATGAACTGAAGCCACTTACTCCGCTCACTAACGTTCACGAGCATCTCCGTCGCTCCCCTGCCCCCGCACCCTCCCCCAGTGAGGTGGCCATGTGGCGGCAATCGTTGGCTCCTACCTTTGAAGGAAGACTCGAGCACGGGGGGCGGTTTCTGGGCGAGGAACAACTTCTTGGCGTACTTGTTCAGAACGCCACTCTTCTCCGTGGGGACGATGAGCTGGCGGATGAAGCGGGCGCGGTCGCGGATGTCGTAGTTCTGGTCGTACTTGGCCAGGTTCAGGACGTACTGGGTCAGCAGCTTGGTCTGGGGTTCAGAGCAGAAATACACGTCACCCGGGGCGGGGCACGGTGGCGCGGCGGGTAGAGCTGCTGCCTCACAGCCCCTAGAGACCCGGATCTGTTCCTCAACCTTGGGTGCTCTCTGTGTGGAGTTTGTATGTTCTCCCAGAATGCTGGAGTATCTAAGCGGGACAGCCAGCATCTCTATTCCTTCTCTCCAGAGATGCTGCCTGTCCCGCTGAGATTCTCCAGCATGTCGTGTCTACCTTCGATTTAAACCAGCATCTGCAGTTCTTTCCTACACATTGTATGTTCTCCCTGTGACCACGTGGGTTTATCCGGGTGCTTGGGCTTCCACCCACATTCCCAACCTGTGAGTTTGTAGGTTAATTGGCTTCTGTAACTTGCGCCAAGTGTGTTGGATAACATCGAACTAGTGTAAATGGGTGATCGATGGTCAGCGTTGACTCGGTGGGGCGAAGGGTCTGTTTCCACGCTGCATCAATAAACTCGAAAAGGATGAGGTTTCAACTTATGGGGAAAAAACCCCGAGAGTAAAGCCACGGAGTAATCTACAGTCAGACACCCCACAGGAAAAATAAAACCAGGGTGTGTTGGAGCTACCTAATGCTGCCGGGCGTTAAATATAGGGTGTGCATGACATACAGTCTAAACAGCTTACAATGGGGTAGCACATTGGCACAGCTGGTCGAGCCGCTGGCTCATAGTGTGAGACACGGGTGCACGCTTAACCTTGGGTGCTGTCTGTGTGGAGTTTGGACATTTGCCCTGTGACCGCATAGGTTTTCTCCGGGTGCTCTGGTTTTCACCCACATCCCAAATACACAAAGGTTGATGGGTCGATGAGTCTGAAGATAGGTCTTGATCCGAAACCTCGCCCATTCCTTCTCTCCAGAGATGCTGCCTGACCTGCTGAGTTACTCCAGCATTTTGTGTCTACCTTCGATTTAAACCAGCGTCTGCAGTTCTTTCCTACACAAAGTCGATGGGTTAATTGGTCTCTGTAAACTGCCCCTAGGCCGAGGGAGTGGAGGAGAAAGTGGGATAACATAGAACTAGTGTGAAGGGGTGAATGATGGTCAGCATGGACTCGGTGGACTGAAGGGCCTGTTTCCATGCTGTGTCTGTGGAGCAAAACTATTCACGGTTTGATGCTGGCTTTTTGGGGTAGGTGTAACCTGATTTATAAAGTTATTTTGCACTGTAGCTCATAGCAACATTCACACTTGTCACACTACCCCTAGCGTCCTCCACTTCATCAAACTTCACTCTGCAACCGTTTTCCAAGAACAAATCACTTTTGTAAATCAGCTGCATTTCCTGCATCTGCAGTTTTAGAAACATCGACAATCGGTGCAGGAGTAGGCCATTCGGCCCTTAGAGCCGGCACCGCCATTCAATACGATCACGGCTGATCACCCAGAATCAGTACCCCTTTCCTGCTTTCTCCCCGTATCCCTTGATTCCGTTAGCCTGAAGAGCTAAATCCAACTCTCCCTTGAATAATTATTTGCCTTATCTTTATCTTTAATGTTTCTCTGCTATGTTTACTATCCTTCATGCATTGGCAAGACGTGCCCTTGAACCCAGAGGCGGGTACAATTACAATGTTTAAAAGCTATTTGGACAGGGATCTGAATGGCAAAGATTTAAAGGGATCGTGGCCAAAGGCAGGCAAATGGGATTAGCATAGATAGGCACCTTGGCCAGCATTAACAAGTTGGGCCGAAGGGCCTGTTTCTATGCTGCATAATCGGTGAATCTCTATAAACCATGCATTCTGAATGCCCAGGTAGACAAAAGTGCTGGAGAAACTCAGCGGGTGAGGCAGCATCTATGGAGCGAAGGAAATTGGCAACGTTTCGGCTCGAAACGTTGCCAATTTCCTTCGCTCCATAGATGCTGCCTCACCCGCTGAGTTTCTCCAGCACTTTTGTCTACCTTTGATTTTTCAGCATCTGCAGTTGCTTCTTAAACATTCTACATGCCTACTAGCCAAACACTAGTCACATTCTGTTAGAAACAGCAATGGGGCTGTCACATTGGCTCAATAGAGACATAGAAACATAGAAATTAGGTGCAGGAGTAGGCCATTCGGCCCTTCGAGCCTGCACCGCCATTCAATATGATCATGGCTGATCATCCAACTCAGTATCCCTGATCATCCAACTCAGTATCCCAGACTCTCTAGTCCACATGGAGGTGGACTGGTTTATCATCAAACCCTTGAGGAAGATCGATAACATGGATCTCCTTAGTGATTCTTAAGACCCTTAATATAGGAAATACATTTTCCAAAATATTTGTTCCCGATTGGCGTGGAGTGACCCTATTCCAGGAGCTGTCCCAAGAGGTTTGGGTGGGCAACAATGGAAGGAGGTGATGGAAAGGGACTGAGTGTTCAGCCCTGGATCTTTGATCATTGTGGTGTGCCACTAGATGTTGGACCAGCTGGTCTCCTGCCCAGTGCTTCTCTACGGTCAATGGGAAACTACGTTTTATCCCAATTAAGTTTAGTTTAGTTTACTGTCACGTGTACCAAGATAGTGACATTTTTTGTTGTTGTTGGAAAAACGATACATGATTACTATCAAGCGGCCCAAAGTGTACAGATACAGGTTAGAGGGAATAACGCTCAGTGCAAGATACGGTCCTGAAAAGTCAGATTGACGTTCGTCGGAGCGTCTCCAATGAGGTGGATTGAAGGTCAGAATCGCTCTCTAGTTGGTGATAAGATGGTTCAGTTGTCTGATTTGTACTTATTCCCTCTCGATTAAATCCTTTTATTTTTGAGACTGATGCTTGGAGTTTGAACTTCCTAGGATGAACTCCTGGCTATTGGGACTTGGCATTCTCAGAGGGCATCTTGCTGTAAGATGGACCAGCGCTACGGCGGGTTAACTGAGGGTGGTACTCCCCATGCCTGCCCTCCCGCCCGCCCGCTCGCTCTGGGTGCCCAACCTGTCTGGAGTTGGTGAGGTAGAGCTTGGCGGCCAGGTTGATGATCTGCAACTTCACGATGTCCACCTCACTGGTGAAGGACTTGGCCATTTTCCGCAGGACATCAGGAGCAATCTTGGGCACGTGCTCGCAGTACTCTCCGATCAGCCAGAGGATGCTGGCCCTCGCCATTGGAACCTGCCCAGAGGAAGGGGAGCGGAGGGTGGGAGAGAACATCCATCAGGAGAGAGGTTGGTCAAGGAATGCAAGAGTCCCCAAATACACTCGCTTGACGATGGCGACGTCAACGAGCAAAGGACGTTTTAGTGTTTATTTATTCATGTGGTATAATTAATATAATGGTATATGGACACACTGATCTGTTCTGTAGTCATGCCTACTATGTTCTGTTGTGCTGAAACAAAGCAAGAATTTCATTGTCCTATCAGGGACACATGACAATAAACTCTCTTGAATCTTGAATCTTAGTGGTGGGCCCATTTCTACCCAGGAGAGAGAACCGTCTCCCCCCCCCCCTCCCCATAGAGGGGGAGGGAGGTCAGTGGGTGAGCAAGGTGGTGGTCAGGAATGGGCTAAGATCAGAGCCTGGACCACGAGGATGGAGCTGGGAACAGGCGTCTGTCCCCGCGGAGTGGGATGGAGGTGGAGGGGTGGGGGGTTGCACAGTTCAGTACGTTGCTTCCTCCGCAGGAGCCCAAGTGCCGCGTCAGTGAAACCTGGTGATGCTTGAAACTACCGACAATGGGACCTTGTGCAGTTTCCAAGTTGTCCATAGGCGGGCAGGTCGGGAGGTTCATTGGCTGCTGGAATTTGCCCCCGGGTGTGGGGGAGCGGGATAATCTGGGGGGGGGGGGGGGGAGGGGGGGGAAGATTATGTAAATGTTGGGAGAATAAAGTGGAATTAGTGCAGGTCTGGTGTCGATGGGTGGTTGGAGTTTGGCACAGATTCAGTCGGCTGATGGACCTTATTCCACAGATAGATACAAAGTGCTGGAGGAACTCAGCAGGTTGGGCAACATGGATAGGTAATGGCTTGGGTTGGGACCCTTCTTCAGTCTGAAAACGGGCCCAGACTCAAGACGTCAACTATCCATGTTCTCCAGAGATGCTGCCTGACCCGCTGAGTTCCTCCAGCACCTTGAGTCTTTTTCTAATCTAAACTGTTCACTGTCGTAACGTGGTCTTCGGCAGTAGCAAGGCAATGAAGAAGGATCCCGACCCAAGACGTCAACTATCCATGTTCTCCAGAGATGCTGCCTGACCCGCACTTTGTGTCTATCTTTGGCATAAACCAGCATCTGAAGTTTATTTTTAGTACATTTGGCCTTATTCCACGCAGGATGCTCTAGATGGTGAAAGAAGTGGGAATGGGCCCTGGAGTGGGTCCATGTGGATGTGGAATCACTTCATGCACTCGGGAGGAGATGCTAGCAGAGGAAACCTAGTCGGAATGGAGAGGACTCAGGTGGTTATGGTGGGACGGGAGGGTTTGGTTCTGGCGGTGGTGGTGGGGGGGGGGCTCGCGGACGCGGATGGTGCTTGCACTCACCATGATGTTGTCGATGAGCTTGGCCATGTGCCTGATGATGTCGCTGTGCTGGGCCGGCTGCATCTGCAGCAGTTTCTTAATGACCACGACCGACTCGGCCACCACCAGCTCTGCAAGGGAACGGCAGCGTCATGACCAGGCTCTCGGCTGCCACCGGCGACAAGGACACGGTGAACAATGCAGGGCCCGACGGTGAGAAGGGGCAACGCTCCCCACCGTCTACATTAACCCAGGTGGCACAGCTGGCAGAGCCACTGTCTCAGCATCAGAGACCAGGGTTCGATCCCGACCTCAGACACTGTCTGTGTGGAGTTTGCATGTTCTCCCTGCATAACCAGCAACTTCTGCATGTTAGGAAAAGAGCGGCACAGCTGGTAGAGCCGCTGCCTCACAGGGCCAGAGACCAGGGTTCCATCCAGACCTCGGGTGCTGTTTGTGTAGAGTTTGCATGTTCTCCCTGTGACCGCATGTTCTGTTTAGCTCCCTCATCCCAAAGACGTGCGGGTTTGTAGGTCAATTATCCCGAGTGTGTCGGGAGTGGATGCAAAAGTGGGATAACATAGAACTCTGGGCGATGGATGGGTGGCATGGACAAGCTGGGCTGAAGGGCCTGTTTCCACGTTGTATCTTTCAACCAACCAACCAAACGGGGGCTTTGACTTTGACTCTGACATCGGGGGGGGGGGAGTGCAGTGGAGAGATAAGTTTTTTGGCCTTCCATCACAGCAATGTGATGGATGTTTATGTAAATTATGTTGTGTCTTGGGTCTATTTGTTTGTAATGTATGGCTGCAGAAACGGCATTTCGTTTGGACCTCAAGGGGTCCAAATGACAATAAATTGAATTGAATTGAATTGAATTGAATAAGAGGGATTACAGATTTTGGGCAACGTTTGTCGAGTTCAGCAACAAGGCTTTGGAATTGCAAAGAGTTGGTGAGATCTTCTCTCAAGCAGAATAAAGCTGCCAGAAGCTCTCACTCGCATTCAACTTTGCCACAAGGAATTATATAGATTCATAGAAAGTAATACAACATGGAAACAGGCCCTTCGGCCCAACTTGCCCACACAGACCAACATGTCCCATCTACACTAGTCCCATCTGCCTGCATTGGCCCATATCCCTCTAAACCTGTCAAGTCCATGTAGCTGTCTAAATGATATGTTGAGGTAAAGGGGCTGTCCCACTTGGGCGACCTAATTGGCGAGTTTAGGTGAGTTTGAAAAAATGACATGTTGAAGACCTCCTTCGACTATGTTGAAGACCAGCTACGACTAACTTCGGGAAAATTGGACACTGTATAGTGGAGTGAAGATGACCTCCTTCGATCTCCTTCGACCTCCCTTCGACTATGATAAAGACTATCTACGACCACCTTCGACTACCCTCGATTACCTACGACTAACATGCCGACCTACTACGACTAAACCTACGAGTAAAAAAAACAACCGATTTTTTTACATGCCGACCTTTTTTTACTCGCGGGCATTTTTTAACATATTGAAAAAAATGCCGCGACCTAGCTGAGGCCTCGAGTACGCGGAGACCACACTCGAGCATGGAGGAGAGTTACGAAGACCTCCTACGACCTCGTGTCGACCATGCTGCGAGTACGAGTCGAGGGCAAACTCGCCAGAGCTCACGGATTAGGTGGCCCAAGTGGGACAGGCCTTTAAGTGCTCCACATGAGTTATGTTGCTGCTGGGCTGCTTGGCCCTTGGTTCTGGCTCATTCACAAGTGATAGGAGCAGAATCAGGCCATTCGGCCCATCAAGTCTCCAACATTCAATCATAGTTGATCTATCTTCCCCTCTTAACCCCATTCTCCTGCCGTCTCCCCATAACCAATGACACCCGTACTAATTAAGAATCCATCTCTCTCTGCCTTAAAAATATCCACTAACGGCCTTCACAGCAAAGAATTCCACAGATTGACCACCGTCTGACTAAATAAATTCCTCTTCATCTCCTTCCCAAAGGAACGTCCTCTAACGTCCTCTTATTCTGAGGCTGTGACCTCTGGTCATAGACTCTTCCCACTAGCAGAAACTTCCGCTTCACATCCAGGCCTTTCACTATTCGGTAAGTTTCAATGAGGTCAACCTCTCATCCTTCTATACTCCAGCAGGTGGAGGCCCAGTGCCGTCAAACGCTGATGTTTGTTGGGACTTACCGTCTCTGTTGGAGAGCAGTTGGACCAGCCCGTTCAGACAAGTGTCACGGACCTCGTCGATGTTGGTGGCACAGCGGCCAATGGCCTGAATGGTTGCGGCCACAAAGTCCTTGTCCTGACTCTTGATGTAGGTCTACGGAGATGGGAAGAGAATGGCGGCCATGAGGTGGGATCATCAGGTTGCAGTGCCCGACTCAGATGGTATTGGCGGGTGCCGGAGATGGGTCAAGGACCCGGCGTGGGGGGACAAGTGGGGACAACTTTGTGACAGTCGGTGCCCTATACGTGGCACCTCTTTGCATACTTTGTGTATGGTATGCAAAGCAATGAATTTCACTGTGACATGCCACATGTGATAATAATGTATCAATCAATCAATTAATCAAAGCCTTGTCTTAAACAATGGAATTCCTCCCCCGGCCCGTCTCTCTCTCCCCACTTCAGTTGTGGTGGGTCTCAAAACCTGGCTCTCTGACCAGTCTTTCACAGAATGGTCATCGCCCTAAAACGCCCTGACTCTGCTTCTCTCTCCACAGATGCTGCCTGACCCGCTGAGTGTTTCCGAAATGTGTAGGAAGGAACTGCAGATGCTGGTTTAAACTGGAGATCGACACAAATTGCTGGAGTAAGTCAGCGGGACAGGCAGCATCTCTGGAGCGAAGGAATGGGTGACGTTTCGGTACAAACTCCGTACGGGTTCGATCTTGACTACGGGTGCTTGTCTGTACGGAGTTTGCTCTGTGATTGAGTTCACATTTGATAGAAGGTGGCTTCTGATCTATTTACTTCATCTCACCTTCCTCCCATTCTCTCTCCTCGCCCCCCCCCCCCCCCCCCAAACCGTTGCCTTTGAAAGCATCTTGCTCCTGATGTACTCCTGCAGATGTAATCACATTTTATTCTATCAGCTGAATTTGATCATGCGATGCATGACCATACAGTATTTAATTTCCTTTCCAGTTATTGCATTTCCATTTGTTGAGTGTGGCCATGTATCCCAAATAAAACATCTTTTGTTTTGCAGCAAAATGAATAACAAACGTCAAAGTACGGAGAAGGAAAGGGGGCGGCACAGTGGCTCAGCGGTAGAGTTGCTGCCTTGCAGCGCCAGAGACCCGGGTTCGATCCCGACTACGGGTGCTGTCTATACGGGGTTTGCACTGTGACTGCGTGGCATTCCTGCGGGCGCTCCGGTTCACTCCCACATCCCAAACACGTGCAGGTTTGTAGGTTAATTGACTTCTGTAAATTGTCCCTAGTGTGTAGGGAGTGGTATGAGAATCTATGTGGGTGGGGGGAGGGGGGGGTTGTTTGATTGGAATGTGAGAGAGACAGGTTACTAAATGGAGGGAAAACAGCTGATGGGATTGCTCGGAGTGCTGGAACAGACTCGACGGGTCGAACGGCCTCCTTCAGTGTTGGAAGGAAATGTATGGAAAACTGTACAGCAAAGCACCAATAATCCCTGGTGCAGCAAAAACAGCTCGTAATAGGAGCAAAAGGCCAACCTCCTGACCAATTTGCAAACACGAACATATGTCAAAATAAAACCTTATTCACCAACTCACATGCCAGAGTTGAAGGCCAACTTGGGAGATGTCAGCAGAGGTAACAACGCACTGTCTGGCTCTGCCACTGGCCATTCCTGATCCTCCCCCTCTCTCCACTGCTGTCCCTCACCCCTTCCCCCCCTCATTGCACTCTGTGGCCCCTCCGTCCTCCACCTATGTATCAGAGGCTGCCTCGAATTCTCTCCCGCTCCAGTTATTTTGCTCGTCTCCCTCTTTCCCCCTCTGCCCATTCCCCCCCACCCCCCGCACACCGCCCCTCTCCCCACACACCGCCCCTCCAACCCCCGCACACCGCCCCCCCCGAAACGTCGCCTAATCCTTCTATCCAGAGATGCTGCCTGACCCGCTGAGTTACTCCAGCATTTTGTGCCCAATCTTGATTTTAAGCTAGACCCCGCTAGTCAAAGGGGAGGGCCAGCAATGGTAGGAGGCTCCATACCTGGAACTCCCGGAGAATGGTGGCGATGTTAGTCTCGCTGGCTAGGTTGGTCAAGACTTCCAGCTGCAGAGAACAAGGAAAGATGCGTCAATGCGGCGTCTGTCTGCAAGGATGGGATGCGACAGAGTCGATGTCATGCGCGGGATAGACTCACCTTCAGCACCTTAATCTGCGTGGGGTCCGTGGACCTGATGTAAAAACTCTTCAGGTGAGGCTCAAACATTCCCTGCAAAATGAAAGGCAAGAGTTTGTGAATTAAACTCACCGCCTAGCAGTTTAGTTTAGTTCAGAGATACAGTGGAGAAACAGGCCCTTCGCCCATCGAGTCTGTGACAGCCAGCAATTGCCGTACATTAGTTCTACCCTACACACTAGGGGCAATTTACACAAGCCAGTTAACCTACAAACCTGCATGTCTTTGTGGGATGTGGGAGGAAACCCACACAGTCACATGGAGAACGTGCAAACTCCATGCAGACAGCACCCCTGGTCAGATTCAGACCCTGGTCTCTGGCGATGTAAGGCAGCAACACTATCTCTGAGCCACTGTGACGCCTCTAATTCATCAGTAGTAATTTTACAGGTGTTTCGTCGGAAGCATTTTATTGGGATGTATCAGAGCACAGTTTGGGAACAGCTCCATCCAAGACAAGAAATTGCAGAGAATTGTGCAGACCTTCACGCAAACCAATCTCTTTTACATTGAAGGTAGACAAACATGCTGGAGAAACTCAGTGGGTGAGGCAGCATCTATGGAGCAAAGGAATAGGTGATGTTTCGGGTCGAGACAAGAGTCGATGGAGGGGGCAGTTCTGATGGGAAGAGGGATGCTGTTCCATAGTCTAGGAGCTGCAACCGCAAAAGCGCGGTTGCCCCTGAGCTCATGCCTAGACCTCGGAAATCTAGTGTAGACGGGGTATCAGTGTACCAGTGTAGACGGGGTATCTTGGTGTACTAGCGTAAATGGGGCAGTGTACCAGTGTAGACATCAGTGTACTAGTGTAGGGGCATATTGGTGTACTAGTGTAGATGGGGTATCTTGGTGTACTAGTGTAGACAGGGTATCAGTGTACCAGTATAGATGGGGTATCTTGGTGTACTAGTGTAGGCAGGGCATCAGTGTACTAGTGTAGATGGGGTATGTTGGTGTACTAGTGTAGACAGGGCATCAGTGTACTAGTGTAGGGGCATTTTGGTGTACTAGTGTAGATGGGGTATCTTGGTTGGCAAGGCCGGGTCGGGTCGGGCGGGCTGAAGGGCCTGTTTTCATGCTGTGCGACTCCGTGACTCTACAACGGGACGTCCCGAAGTCTGGGGCAGTAACTCACCCGGCGTTTGATGGACATGGAGGCGACGTTCTGCAGGACCACAAACTGCACCTCGCTGTGTGGAGAGAGGAGGGGAGAATGAGCATCCATTCCCGGCATGGCGGCAGAGCTGGCAGACCACCGCTGAGCCCCACGGAACCACAATGTGTGCCGACAGTCTCCGACCCAGCACCGGCCTGGCTGAGATTTTACACTGAAACACCATCTGCCCACATTGAAGATCCCTCCTTAGTATTCCAAAGCTCGGAAGATTTCCTTATTCTCCTGGGATATACCTGTACTGGTATTCCAAAACTTGGGAAATTCCACTATTCCCCTAAGATATACCTGCACCGGTATTCCGAAGCTTGGGAAATTCTTCTATACTCCAGGAAGCAACCTTTATCAGTATTGTGAAGCTCGGGGGTTTTACCTATTCTCCAAGGAATACCTGAATACGTACCAAGAATTCCGGAGTTTGGGAGATTCCTCTACTCTCCTAGGAATACCTGTACTGGTATTCCAAAGTTTGTGAAGATTCCTCTATTCTTCTGGGATATAATTGTATTGGTATTCCAAAGCATGGGAGTTTTTCCTAATCTTCTGGGAATATCTGTATGGGAATTCCAAAGCTCGGAAGATTTCCCCAATCACCTGGGACAGACGTTTACCTGGATTCTGAAGCTTAGGGAATTTACGTATTCTCCCGGGAACCTATACTAATATTCTGAAGTTTGGGAGATTTCCCTAATCCACTGGGAATACCTGTGCTTGTATTCCAAAATTTGGGAGATGTCCCCAATATCCCAGGATATACCCCATATGCCGATATTCCCAAGCCCAGGAGATTCCTATGTTTTCCCGAGAATACCTGCACAGGTTTTCCGAAGTTCGGGAAATTGGTCTGTGGGATCACGCTGTGCGAGGTTGGCGGCGATGCCTCGGAATATGCCGGCTTCCTGCAGCGTTCCTGGGAAAAGTCCGCGGGGCAGCTGCAAGGAGCTGTCTATTATTTCTGTCAGAGGGTGGGAGTGGGAGCTCTATCAGTGGGAGGAGAGGGCGGGAGGAGGATTTGAATCCACAATCCATCCCCATCCCACAATCCAGGCACGGCAACGCCAAAGGGGCTTACCTAGACGTAAAAGGAGGCAGCTATTCGGCCCATTGTTTCCATGCCATTACCCCCAGGGGAACGAGTGTTAGGGATTATTGGGAGAAGCCAGGAGAATGGGGTTAGGCGGGAGAGATAGATCAGCCATGATTGAGTGGCGGAGTAGATTTGATAGGCCGAATGGGCCTAATTCTGCTCCTATTACTTATGACCATATCTCATCAGTACGAAGGAACTGCAGATGCTGGTTCACCTAAAAAGACACAAAGTGCTGGAATAACTCAGCGAGTCGGGCAGCATCTCAGGAGAACATGGATAGGTCGTCTTCTTGCGTAGGGGTGCACAGTCTAAAGTTGTAGGTCAACTTGCTCTACTTGATCCATTTGTTTGTGCACGTCGGGTAGATTGCATTAGTGGAAACAGGGTGGACCACGTGAAGGTTGCAATGTCCCACATCCATGGAAAGGTGACGTTACAGGTCTGGACCCTTCATCAGACTCATTGTGGGGGGGGGGGGGGGGGGGGGGGGGGGGGCGGTGAAAAGAAAGCTGGATCTGAGAATGGACCTGAAACGACACCTGTCCACGTTCTCCAGAGATGCTACCTGACCCGCTGAGTTACTCCAGCACTTGGTGCCCCTTTCCGCTCTCCTGGTTTCCATGTAACAACGGCAAATAATTCTCTCTCGCGATTTTATCAACGTCCCCAGATTCTACCACTGCTGGCACACCAGGGTAAATGAACCCATCAACCCCGCACGCCTCTGGGATGTGGCAGGAAACCCACACAGTCACGGGGAGAGCAGAGGGCGCTCGGTCCCATTGCCGGAAGGTTCCGGGGGGGCAGTTTACTGTACAATCCACCCCTCCCCCCCTACCTGTGGCTGCGGAGCAGGCGGACCAGGGCCTTGGCGATGACGCCCACCTCCGCCTTGGGAGCCAGGTGGAAGTAGAGCTGGGCCACGGCCATCACCACCTGCCGGAGGACGGAGCCTGTCAGGGTAGGCCCAAGGGCAGGGGTCACGGTGCGATGGCAGGGGTCACGGTGCCAGGGCAGGGGTCACGGTGTGAGGGCAAGGGTCACGATGTGAGGGCAGGAGTCACGATGTGAGGGCAGGGGTCACGATGTGAGGGCAGGGGTCACGGTGCGAGGGCAGGGGTCACGGTGCGAGAGCAGGGGTCACGGAGTGAGGGTAGGGGTCACGGATTGAGGGCAGGGATCACGATGTGAGGGTAGGGGTCACAGTGTGAGGGCAGGGGTCATGGTGTGAGGGTAGGGGTCATGATGTGAGGGCAGGGGTCACCATGTGAGTACAGGGGTCATGATGTGAGGGCAGGGGTTACAGGTTACAGAGTGAGGGTAGGCGTCACAGTGAACGGTCGCGATTACAGTGATAGGTTGCGGTGACGATGAAAGATTTTTTTACAAGTTAAATTTATTCAATTATTAACAATAATAATATTTACAAAACAAACAATAAGACACAGACGTCTGGAAGTGGAATGAGAGCTCAGTCCAAGACAGTTCCCTGAATAACATCTGGACAGCACCAAGGGAGATCCTGGAAGAACATCTGGATGACATTGAGGGGGACCCACACTAACATCTGGATGGCATTGAGGAGGCTCCCAGATTAACATCTCGACAGGGTGATGGAGATCCTGGCCTAACATCTGTTTGGCATTGAGGGGGTTCCCAAATTAACATCTGGGACTGGGGAAAATCCCAAACATCTGGATATCACTGAGGGAGCCCCCACACTAGCATCTGGATGTCACTGTTGAACATCCCAGACTAACAGCTGGATGTCAGAGGGAGCTGCCAGACAGGGTGTTGGAGAGAGCTCTCCAGAATCTCTTGCCCAGAGCAGGGGAATCGAGGACCAGAGGACATTAGTTTCAGGTGATGGGGTAAAGATTTCATAGGAATCTGAGGGGTAACCTTTTCACACAAAGGGTGGTGGGTGTATGGAACAAACTGCCCGAGGAGGTAGTTTAGGCTGGGACTATCCCAACGTTTAAGAAACAGTTAGACAGGTACATGCATAGGACATGTTTGGAGGGATATGGACCAAACACAGGCAGGTGGGACGTCGGCCAGTGCGGGCAGGTTGGGCCGAAGGGCCTGTTTCCACACTGTATCGCTCTGTGACTCTAGCTCTGGAACGTGATAAACAGGACAGTGTAAGGCTCAGCACTCGGTCCACGGATCACTCAGTAAATTGGGCAGAGGGGTGAAGATGAAGTTAGCCAGCGAAGGAACTACAGACGCTGGTTTACACCAAAGACAGACACAAGGTGCTGGAGTAATGCAGCGGGACAGGCAGTATCTCTGGAGAGAAGGAATGGGTGACGTTTCGGGTCAAGAGTTACTCCAGCATTTTTGTGTCTATCTTCGAAGGAAGGAATGACTCGTCCCTGTGAGCTGCTGGCTGGTCTTGTACGGGATTACACCTGCCTCTGGGAGCGGTGGCGGTGAGGGCAACGGCTTACCGCGGCGTTCCGGCTCTGGAGGAGGGGCTTGGTGTTCCGAAGGAGCAGCCGGTGGTCGGGGTCCATCACGTAGGGCTTCCGTTTGGGAAGCACGACTGCATCCGCTTCCTCCTGCTTGGAGTCTTCCTCATCGGTGCCGTAAAATCCTTTCTCCGGGTTTTCTTCCAGCAAGATCTCCTGTCCAGTCAACAGAGAACAAGGGGCATTGTTACTGGAGATGAACCGCCCTCTAATAAATATAGGAACAGAATCAGGCCATTCGGCCCATGGATTCTAACAGACCTTCTCCCACCCAGTCTGTGGAATTCTCTGCCTCAGAGGGCGGTGGAGGCAGGTTCTCTGGATGCTTTCAAGAGAGAGCTAGATAGGGCTCTTAAAAATAGCAGAGTCAGGGGATATGGGGAGAAGGCAGGAACGGGATACAGATTGGGGATGATCAGCCATGATCACATTGAATGGCGGTGCTGGCTCGCAGGGCCGAATGGCCTACTCCTGCACCCATTGTCCATTGTCAGTCTAATAGACCCGCTCCCACCCAATCTGACAGACCCGCTTCCACCCAGTCTAACAGACCCGCTCCCACCCAGTCCAGTAGACCCACACCCACTGCACAAAAACAGGCCTTTCGGCCCACTGAGTCCATGCGAACCATTGATGAAGAAAGACACAAAATGCTGGAGTAACTCAGCAGGTCAGGCAGCATCTTTGGAGAAAAGGATTATGTGACATTTCGGATCAGAACCCTTCTTCAGACACATTACCTATTCATTTTCTCCAGAGATTTCCGCCTGACCCGCAGACTTACTCCGGCACTTCGGTATAAAGCAGCATCTGCAGTTCCTTCTGAGCATTGATGACCCGTCCACACCAGTTCTAGGTTACCCTGCTCTCTCATCCACTTTTGTCTAATTGTAGTCCTGTAGGTCTGTGTCCAAGATGGCTGCCGTGAAGAGAGAGTGGACGCTGGTGCGCTTTGGCTGCCGCTGCTCTCTCTTCACACTGTGTTTTTGATTTTCTGTTTTTGGATTGAATTCTGTTTTTAATTTGTGTCTCTGTGATGTCTTTTTTACCTGTTCTATTCCGATTATATGTTTTTATTCCGATTACTATGTAAGGTGTCCTTGAGATGTCTGAAAGGCGCCCATTAAATAAAATGTATTATTATTATTATTATTACATGCGAGGGACTGTTGACAGAGGCCAACTAACCTACAAAGCCGCACGTCCCTGGGACGTGGGAGGAAAGGTCAGGGTCAAGCCCGGGTCTCTGGCGCTGTGAGGCAGCAGCTCTACCAGCTACGCCACCGTGCCACCCTGGACCCTTGAATCTAAAACCCAACGCGCTGGCAATATAGGTGAGGGGTGAAGAGCACTGGACACGGCTCCAAAGTCTGGATTCAGGCGGCGGGCAGTCGAGAGTTCTGCCTGGGTAGAGAGCCCGCCCCTCTTCTGGGCTTACGTCCGTGCCCCTGTGGCCCTGGAGAGGATGCACGCAGTGTCCACGGGATGCTTGGAGACATTCTGAGAACACTGGGCTTATTTGGGTGGCACGGTGGTGCAGCGGTAGAGTTGCTGCCTCACAGCGCCAGAGAACCGGGTTCGATCCTGACTACGGGTGCTGTCTGAATGGAGTTTGTACGTTCTCCCCGTGACCTGCGTGGGTTTTCTCCGGGTGCTCTGGTTTCCTCCCAAAACTCCAAAGACGTACGGGTTTTGGTAGGTTAATCGGTTTGGTAAAATTGTCCCTAGTGCGGGGATCGCTGGTCGGTGTGGACTCGGTGGGCTGAAGGGCCTGTTTCGGCACTGTATCTCTAAACTAGACTACACTGGACGTAACTGATAATGTTGAAATTTGATGGCTGTTATTTGCAAACTGCACAAATAGCAGCTTTGATTAATGTAATACTATGTTAATGGTGACTATGGAATAAAAACTCCTTATTATGAGAAAAAGAAAGTCATTTCTGGGGAGTTAAGTCAATTGGCGATTAAAGTGTCAAATGAGGAACATGTTTATGCTAAACTGTTGCAAGCAAAACTAAAACCTAATCTGACTAAAAACATAATTTAAAACCAAGAGGACACAAAGTTCTGGAGTAACTCAGCGGGTTGGGTAGCATCTCTGGAGAACATGGATAGTTGATGTTGCGGGTCAAGAACCTTGGAACGAAAAGCAAAGTTAGGTGCAGCACTGATCTGAGTAACAGTGAGAATTGAGAATACAAAGTGCTGGAGGAACTCAGTGGGTCAGGCAGCATCTGCGGAGGGAATGGACAGGCAATGTGTCGGGTCGGGACTCTTCTTCAGAATGAGCCTGAAGAAGGGTCGCGACTTGAAATGTCGCCTGGCCACTCCCTCAACAGATGCTGCTTGACCCACTGAGTTCCTCCAGCACTTTGTGTTCGACGCAAGATTCCAGCATCTGCAGTTCCTTGTCTCTCCAAGAGTGTGGAAGAGTTGGATCGGGGATTGAGGATGGGAGGGAGCATGCGGGTTGGGGGTGCCGCAGGGGTGGGAGGTGGTGGGGGGGGAGGTTCGGGGGGGGGGGGGGGAAGGAGCAGGAGGGAGGGGGCTGCAAGGGGGGGTAGCGGTTGAGAATTGGGGAGTGGGGGAAACCACAGTCGTGGGGGGGGGGGGGGGGGAGGGGTGGCAGAGGGAACCGCAGGGGTAGAGGGTAAGTCACAGTCGATGGGGTTGAGGGCGAGGGGTAGAGGGAGGGGGATGTGGGGAGCCACAGGGTGGTGGTTGTGGTTGGGGGAATCACAGGGTGGTGGTTGGGGGAATCATAGGGTGGGGTTTGTGGGGACCGCAGTGTGGGGGTTGGGGAATCACAGGGTGGTAGTTGCGGAGATCACAGGGTGGGGGTTGGGGAATCACAAGGTGGTGGTTGGGGGGGAATCACAGGGTGGGGTTTGTGGGGATCACAGTGTGGGGGTGTAGGGAACCACAGGGTGGGGTTTGCGGGGATCACAGTGTGGGGGTTGGGGGAATCACAGGGTGGTGGTTGAGGGGGAATCACAGGGTGGGGGTTGAGGGGGAATCACAGGGTGGGGGTGGGGGGGGGAATCACAGGGTGGGGGTTGGGGGGGAATCACAGGGTGGGGGTTGGGGGGGAATCACAGGGTGGCAGTTGCGGGGGAACCACAGTGTGGTGGTTGGGGGGGAATCACAGGGTGGGGGTTGGGGGGGAATCACAGGATGGTGGTTGAGGGGGAATCACAGGGTGGTGGTTGGGGGGAATCACAGGGTGGTGGTTGGGGGGAATCACAGGGTGGTGGTTGGGGGGGAACCACAGTGTGGTGGTTGGGGGGGAACCACAGTGTGGTGGTTGGGGGGGAACCACAGTGTGGTGGTTGGGGGGGAACCACAGTGTGGTGGTTGGGGGGGGGATCACAGGGTGGTGTTTGGGGGGACAGCAGTGTGGGGCGGTGAGATGTGGGGAACACTCACGTTGTGGTTGGGGTTGAGGAACTGCGTGCGTGCATATCGGGTGAGCATGTTGATGATGACTACTTGGCCCCACTCCTCCACGTCGATGAGCAGGTTGCACAGCTTCCGGTAGTTCTTGTGGATCAGGTCGATGCGCTCGGGACACACCTCCTCGAAAGCCATCACCACGCTGCCCGCCACCAGCTGTGGGCATTCAGACAGACGGTAGTGTGAATCCCCGGCCCCTACACCCCGACCCCCAGCTCCCTGACCCCCACACCCCGACCCCCACACCCCGACCCCCACACCCCGACCCCCACCACCCGACCCCCACCCACTGCTCGTCCACGTCACCTCCCGTGGACAACTTCATCCCTGTCGACAAGCTGTGTTCAATGGGGAAAAATAGACTTTAATGGCCTTCCAGGTGAGACAGAGGTCCACATGCACCTCCTCTCACCTCATTTACTGCATCTGGTATTCCTGATGATAGACACGCAAAAAGCTGGAGTAACTCAGCGGGACAGGCAGCATCTCCGGAGAGAAGGAATGGGTGACATTTCGGGTCGAGGGCCTGAAGAAGAGTCTCAGACAACACCCGTAGTCAGGATCAAACCCGAACCCGGGTCTATGGCACTGTACGGCAGCAACTCTACTGCTGTGCCGCTCATAAATGATGTGGGAACTGTGAATGTTACAGTAAAGGGGACTCCAGGCGTGAAAACAGTGACTGGGGACACGCACAAGGTGGTTCCAGATGTAGAATGGCAGAGGAAGGATGTTTCCAGATGTGGAAACTAATCGATGTCTCCAGGTGTGGATAAGAAATGCTCCATGCAAGGTGGCTTGAGGTGTGGGTGTGGTGAATGGTATATAACACTGGTTGAGGAAGCGTTGAGGAGTACAGGAGGACGTTCTGGCACGTTGGCAGTGTAGATAGCTACAAGGCACTGTCCAGTGAACATAGAACTAACTGTACAGCAGGGGAACAGGCCCTTTGGCCCACCATTTATGTGCTGAATATGATGATGCCAAACTCATTTCCTTTGCCTGTACATGATCCATGTCCCTCCATTCCCTGCTTATCCACGTGCCCATCGAAGAGCCACTGAAACGCCACTGTAAATGCACTAACGCACACCTAGCAGTACTCCCCGAACAGAATAACATTTCTCAACAACTAAATATTGCGTTCGAGGAGCGCCGGGCTCCTTCCTCTCACCGTTGTCTTGTCCGCCAGCAGCTTCTCAATCACCTCAATCAGCTGGTCCTTCTGATCCAGATCCAGACTGAAACGAGAGACAGAAGGAGACGTCAGAGTCAATTACTGGGGATGGACACAAAATGCTGGAGTGACTCAGCGGGACAGCCAGCATTGGGACGGTGACGATCCGGGTCGACTCCCGGGCAGCTTTCTCCGTTACGCCAGTGGAAGAAGAATGTTTCGGTTGCAGGCGTAACAGGGAATATTCTGGGAAATTCCTCGGGAATGTTGAACAGGGTTGGCTATTCCCAGTGCGGAATCCCACCCAGCACCGACGTGAGAACTGGCCTCACCAAAACCCTACCGGCAGTGAATCTGTGGAATTCATCGCCACAGACGGCTGTGGAGGCCGAGTCATTGGGTATTTTTAAAGCGGAGTTTGCTAGGTTCATGATTAGGAAGGGCGTCAAAAATTTTGGGGAGAAGACAGGAGAATGAGTTTGAGAGGGAAAAAATAGATTGAAGATCAGCCATAATAAACTAATATGACCATAATAAACTAAAGAAAAACAAAAAACGATACTAAAATCTAAAGTAAAAACTGAAGTAAACACTAAAGTGTTCTAAACATTAAACTAAACACTAAACTAAATTAAACACTAAACTGAACTAAAAACTAAAAACAACTCAAAACTAAACTTGAACTGAATGAAAGAAAAGTAAAGCAAGGAAGACAGTGTTTGGGGAGAGTGGCCTTTACCTGTACAGTTTGGGGATGGCGTGGGCAGCTGTCTTCCTGACATAGGGGGACATGTCTGAAGCAGCTTCCTTGATGGCCAGCATCATGATGGGGACGATGATGGTGACTCGGATGCTGGAGAGAACACGCAGGGCTCCCGCTCGGATCAGCTGGTTCGGGTCCTGGAGAGAGATCAGATACCACACTGGAGCTCAGCTGGGTGCAGACAGAGATGGCAGCCTCGCCAACAGTCTGTCTGTCTGTCTGTTTTGTTATTTTTAGTGTGTTTTAAAAGTGTATATTAATGTTCTCTGGTTAGTTTTATGTGGGGGGGTGTGTGGGAGGGGGTCGAGGGGAACCTTTCTCACTCTCTTTCCTTGCCGGAGACGCGATTGTTTTCCGGGTCGTATCTCCGGTCGCTCTGCAGCCTAACATCATGGAGCTGGCGGCCTTGCTCGAGACTGACTTTGAGCCCCACCGCGGGGCCGTGGACTTACCATCGGAGTCGGCGATCCCTTGCCTGGGATCGACGTTCCAACCGCGGCTTGCGGATTTCACCATCGAGGAGCTCGCAGTCTCGGGTAGAGACTGTTGTCGGGAAGCTCCAAGCCGCAGGGGGTTCAACCAGCCCCGACAAGGGGTCCGATCGCCCGGCGCGGGGGAGCTAAAATCCCCCCCCCCCCGATGTGGGAGCTTGATCGCCCCGACGCGGAGGGCTCAACCGCTGGCTGCGAGAGCCAAGATCGCCCCCGACAACGGAAGGTTCGAGTGCCCCGACCGCGGGAGAACAAAGAAGGGAAGAAGATTGAACTTTGTTCCCCATCCATCACAGTGTGGAATGTGGGGGAGCCGCTGTGGTGGATGTTGATGTTAAAATGTATTTGTGTGTCTTGTTGCTCTCTATTGGTATGGCTGTACGGCAAATCAAATTCCTCGTATGTTGCAAAACATACTTGGCTAATAAATGACTATTATTATGGTTATGATTATGATTATGAAACCTGGCCACAAAGTGCTGGAGTAATGCAGCGGGTCCGGCAGCATCTGTGAACAACATGGACAGGTGACGTTTCGGGTCGGGACCCTTCTTCAGTCTGAAACGTCACCTAACAAGGAACTGCTGATGCTGGTTTATAAAAGGAGACACAAAACGCTGGAGTAACTCAGCGGATCAGGCGGCGTCTCTGGAGAACGTTGATAGGTGATGTTTTGAGTCAGGACCGCTCTTCAGACTGATTGTAGGGAAGAAACAAAACTGGAGGAGGGAAGGGGCAAGACAAAGCCATAGAAACCTCTCCCCCCCTCCCTCCCACCCATTCCCCCTCTCCCATGTGCCCCACCTATACACACCTATTTTTTCCTACCATCTATATTCCTTCCTCTAGCTTCATCATTTGCTGCTCTTCCATCATTTTGTCTCACACCTTTGTCCAACCATCAGGCAAACGCCACCGTTGCCATGCTGTGAGAATGGAGAGGTTGAGAAGGAGTTTCTTCCCAGAGGCCATCCGCCCACAATATTTAATATGTAAAAGAATATGTGATTCTGTTCCATTCTGTTTGTAGTTTGTTGGTTTGTCTTTTTGCACAAAGTCCGCAAGCATTGCCACTTTTCATTTCACTGCACATCTCGTATGTGTTTTGACGAATAAACTTGACTTGATCTGCCTATCAACCCCCCCACTCCCCCCCCCCCCCCCATCTGTATTAACCTATTACCTGCCAGGCTTTGTCCTGCCCCTCCTCTCTGCCAGCTTTCTTCATGTGCCCTGACTATGTTGAGTGTGGATGGGAAAGTGGGATAATATAGAACAAGTGTGAACGGGTTGGTCGGCATGTACTCAGAGAACCAAAGTGCCTGTTTCCACGCTGTATCTCTCAACTCAACTCAAAATGAAATGAAAATAACAGTGGACACACTTTTGTTCCGTAACGATAGAGCCCCCCCCGTTATTGATTAACAAACCACCGGGCGTATGAGCACTCCAGGCGTACTGACCTTTAATCCTCTCTGGAAGGTGCTGATGGAGAGAAGGGCGAGGTCCTGCTGTTCTTCTGCGTATCGAACCAGGTAAACGTAAACCAGCTTCTTCACCTGCAAGAGACACAATGAGGGGTGGGGATTAGGGGCAGGCACAGAGCGAGCCGAGCACTGCAGCACACACGCAGTAGCACCGAACACCTCGTCTCCCACTCCCCATCCCACCCCTATATTCCGGAAGTGGCGGCGCTGTGAAACGGCTGCGGCTCGCCTGCAGTCTGTCTGTTTTTACTTTTTTTTTGTGTTGTTTTTTTTTGTCTTGTTCAGTTAAACGTTTGGTTATTAGGTTGTGTTATGTGTTGGGGGGGGGGGCTGAAACAGGGCTATCTGTCTCTCCCTTCGGGGGAATGCGACTTTCTTGTCGTATCCCCCTCCTCTGCCTCCGTCTGAGCTAAGGCCTAATGGCGGAGCAGGCGGCCTCCAACCTGCGACCGACCTCGAGGCTCCGGAGGTAGAGCCAGCCAGGACTTACCAGCGCGAGGCTGGCCCTCTTCAAGCTGCGGCGGCGTTCGGGCAGCGGCACGATTCAGCACTCCGGTGAGGGTGGACGGCGCGGGGCTGAGACACTCCCGTGTGGGCGGCCCGGCTCCCGGCTGGAAGGCGCTCCCATGGGGGCGGCCCGGTGCGGGGCTGAGACGCTCCCGTGGGGGCGGCCCGGTGCGGGGCGGAGACGGTGCTCCGGTGGCTGAGGCGGCGTTCTGAATCCAGGGTTCGGCCGCGGGCCAGTGGACGACATCGTCGGGAGCTCGCAGGTCACAGGCTGGTGCCTGTTTTCCGGAGCTCCCGTGGCAACAGCTGCGTCCACTGGACTGGAGGGCGGCAGCTTCGACCACCCCCGGGCCGCGGAGCTTGAGCCGCGGGACTGACTTACCATCGCCCGGTGGGGTATCGCCTCAGCGCAGAGAGGAGAAGAGGAGGGAAGAGACAGTAACCCTAAGACTTTTGCCTCCATCACAGTGAGGAGATGCTTGGTGAACTCACTGTGGTGGATGTTAATTTGTGTTTATTGTGTGTTGTTTATTAATTACATGCATGGCTGCAGGCAACGACATTTCGTTCAGACCGAATGGTCTGAATGACAAATAAAGGATTCAATTCAATTCAATTCAATCAATTCAATCCCAATATTTAGCTCTCGCCATGAGTTCACAGCAAGGAAAAAAAAAATCCAAGGCAGAGGGCGGCACGGTAGAGTTGCTGCCTTACAGAGCCAGAGACATGGGTTCGATCCTGACTACGGGTGCTGTCTGTATGGAATAAGTATGCTCTCCCTATGATCGCGTGGGCTTTCTCCGAGATCTTCGATTTCCTCCCACACTCCAAAGACGTTGTACAGGTCGGGTTTGTAGGTAAATTGGCTTGGTGTAAATGTAAATTGTCCCTAGTGTGTGTGGGATAATGTTAAAATGCAGGGAATGCTGGACGGCACGGACCCGGTGGTAGGAAGGGCCTGTTTCCGCGGTGTATCTCCAAACTAAACTAAAAAAAAAACTGCACAGAGGAGTTCTGAGGTGGCCGGACACTTTGGGAAAAGATCAGTGAACGGCCCACCTCAGAACTCCTCTGTGCAGTTTTTTTTAAAGTTTAAGTCTCTCCTCGACAGACTACCCACCAGAAGGTACACAAAAGAGCTGGAGAAACTCAGCGGGTGCAGCAGCATCTATGGAGCAAAGGAAATAGGCAAAGTTTCGGCCCGAAACCCTTTGGGTTTCGACCCGAAACGTTGCCTATTTCCTTTGGGTTTCGTCCTGAAACGTTGCCTATTTCCTTCGCTCCATAGATGCTGCTGCACCCGCTGAGTTTCTCCAGCTTTTTTGTCTACCTTCGATTTTCCAGCATCTGCAGTTCCTTCTTACCCACCGGTAGGGTTGAGAGGGGTGTCGAGAGCCTTCGCTTACCTCAATGTTTTTGCAGGCCACGTTCTTCACCACTGAGGGGAAGAGCTCCGACGCATTCTTCCCTCTGGCGATCATCTGTAAACAACATAAAGAGCAGGCAACCCCTCAGTGAAAGGAAGCAAGGATGTGGTATCACGCTGGGAGAGCAGGTTCAGCCTCCCAGCCCAGCCTCTCCTCTTGACTCAGGCCCATATCCCACAGTAGAAGCACGGAACATTACATACAAGGCGAGAGGGAAAGATTTCACAGGAACCTGAGGGGCAACTTTTTCCACAGAGGATGGATCGAGCTGCCTGAGGACAGCAAGAGTTGCGGCCTCACAGTACCAGAGACCCGGGTTCGATCCTGACCACAGGTGCTGTCTGTCCCTCTCCTTGCCCGTCCATCTTTGTACCCCGGGGGAGCCTCTGCACTCTCTCTACACTTCGCACTGCCTCAGGAAAGCAGCCAACCTAACCAAAGGCCATTCACACCCCAGTCATCCGATCTTCTCCCCTCTTCCGCCGGGCAGAAGGTACAAAATCTTGAAAGCACGTGCCACCACATTAAGAACAGCTTCATCCCCATTGTTATCAAACTCTTGAATGGAACTCTCACAAGCAAAGGATAAAGTCCCAATCCCCCAATCTACCCCGTTGGGGCCCTTGCGCTTTTCTTTGTTACCTGCACTTCTTCTGTAGCTGCAACACCATACTCAGCACCTGGTTTCCTTTTGCTTTGTACCTGTTGTATCATATATTGTATCATACATTACAAGGTTAATTCGCGGGATTGTCATATGCTGAGAGAATGGAGCTGCTGGGCTTGTACACTCTGGAGTTTAGAAGGATGAGAGGGTAATTCATTGAAACATATAAGATTGTTAAGGGCTTGGACACGCCAGAGGCAGGAAACATGTTCCCGATGTTGGGGGAGTCCAGAAATAGGGGCCACAGTTTAAGAATAAGGAGTAAGCCATTTAGAACGGAGACGAGGAAACACTTTTTCTCACAGAGAATGGTGAGTCTGTGGAATTCTCTGCCTCAGAGGGCGGTGGAGGCAGGTTCTCTGGATACTTTCAAGAGAGAGCTAGATAGGGCTCTTAAAGATAGCGGAGTCAAGGGATATGGGGAGAAGGCAGGAACGGGGTACTGATTGGGGATGATCAGCCATGATCACATTGAATGGCGGTGCTGGCTCGAAGAGCCAAATGGCCTCCTCCTGCACCTATTGTCTATTGTCTATATATGGATTTGATTGTAATCCAGTATGTATGGTTTTACTTGCATGCAGGTTTATCGGTTAATTGGCTGCGGTAAAATTGTAAATTGTCTTTGTGTGTAGGATAGTGCTAGTCTACGTGGTGATCGCTGGTCGGCGTGGACTCGGTGAGCCCAAGGGCCTGTTTCCGCACCATATCTCTAAAGACTAAACTAATAGTCCCAACTCAATGGGCAGATATGGAGCAAAAGATTCTTGATCCCTTTTGCTCATTGTGGTCGAAATAGTGTTGCTAAATAAATAAAGCGGGCAGCAACTCAGTAAATAATTCAGAACAGCAGGTTCTGACTCTGTCATCCACACCAGCCATACATATTTAACAGCTCACTGTTCCGTCTCCAGCCACAGCAGCTGTAGTATTTACGGCATCTGCAGTATTTTGCTTTTGTATTATATTGTTCACAGTGTACTATGTTTACATATTGTGTTGTGCTGCTGCAAGTAACAACAGACAATAGGTGCAGGAGTAGGCCATTCAGCCCGTCGAGCCAGCATCACCATTCAATGTGATCATGGCTGATCATCCCCAATCAGTACCCCGTTCCTGCCTTCTCCCCATATCCCCTGACTCCGCTATCTTTAAGAGCCCTTTGAGGAGGGGGGGGGGGGGGGGAGAGGGGTGAGGGGAGGGCTGAAAGAGGTGTGAGTCTAGATGGGCCACAGTGGGGTGGGGTGGGGTGCAGGCGAGGGAAGGGTAAGAAATGGGAGGAGAGAGAGGTTGTTAGAGGTTACCTTGTGGCTAGCATCCATCCATCCATGAGAGATGATGGTGTGGCTTTAGAAACATAGAAAACAGGTGCAGGAGTAGACCATTTGGCCCTCCGAGCCAGCAGCGCCATTCACTATGATCATGGCTGATCACCCAAAACCAGTACCCCGTCCTGCCTTCTCCCCATCTCCCCTGATTCCGTTAGCCCTGAGAGCGAAATCTATCTCTCCCTGATAGGAGTAGAATGAGGCCATTCGGCCTATCAAGTCTACGCCATTCAATCATGGCTGATCTATCTCTCCCTCATACCCCATTCTCCTGCTTTCTCCCCATAACCTGTGACACCCGCACTAATCTCTGGGTTAGGCAGCAACTCCACTATTGTGCCGCAGTGCCGTTCCAAAATTCCCTGTCTGCGTGTGTTTTAATATCCCAGCCCAGCTTTAAACCTGGGAATGGGAAGGGTGATTTTACAGAAAATAGAACAATACAGGAGGGGACCAGTAAATTGTCAATTAGGGGAGGGAACCAGTAAATGGTGAATTTGGGGAACGCACCAGTAAATGGTGAATTTGGGGAACGCACCAGTAAATGAGGAATTAGGGGAGCGCACCAGTAAATGGGGAATTGGGGGAGTAAATGGGGAATTAGGACAGCAGCAGTGATAGTCATTGATTGTGTTATGTTATGCACGGATATTACACTGGTGTGAACTTGTATAATACGCTGTGCAGCAAAACTGGACCATGAGTTTAAGATCAAAGATTTGCGTGTAAATTGATATGACTGATAGACACAAAATGGACCCTTCTTCAGACTCTCTCCAGAGATGCTGCCTGTCCCGCTGAGGTACTCCAGCTTTTTGTGTCAATCTTCGACAGATTGGGTTTGCTGTAAATGTCTGTATGTTAATATGTGTGTTTTTTCCTCTTGGGCATTACTTTGTTTCTGTTGGTGGCTCCACATTTTATGATAGCCTGAAGTGTGATAAAGCTTTTACCTCAGCAGTTTGATTGTCAGTGCTTGTTTACCTCATTGTTAAATAAATATATTTTTTACTATCAGCTTGATGTCTGCAATTCTTCATTAACACATCACTACAAGATGAATGTCTCTAATGTTATAATCCCTCTCATG
Source organism: Amblyraja radiata (assembly GCF_010909765.2). Classification (NCBI taxonomy): domain Eukaryota; kingdom Metazoa; phylum Chordata; class Chondrichthyes; order Rajiformes; family Rajidae; genus Amblyraja; species Amblyraja radiata. The sequence goes on from NC_045999.1 coordinate 9,663,283, forward strand.
CTGAAACACAAAATAGTTGAAGGGAGGTGATATAATTCCATTTTCATTAAGTTTCATTTTTGAGTGTTCAGGTCCATCAATTGTTGAGCTATTTAAACGTTTGAAAGTTTCACCTCTCGGTAGAAAATAGAATAAGCCAATCAGCACGGTAAATGTGAGACAAAGTCTTTATTCCTATTTGACAATATAAAAAGACGACTTCTTGCACATATTGAGAGAAGATGCATCACACCAAACATTTGTCTATAAAAGGGCCTCGCAAACACGAAAATCAACAAATGAGGCACGCTAGATTATTTTAAACACATTATATTCATTAACCTCCGCACCAAGCCTAAACTCAGGCATTAAAAGGGACAATGCAATGTGCTAAATGGCAGGTTTTGCGGACGAACATCTTATAGGAAGCACTTTTCAGAGGACAACACTAGAAAGTCAGCTTATTTGCTATGCATTTCTGCTAACATGCAGTAGTGTTCCTGTGGTCGGCTACCCATCAATATAGCTGTCCTGCCACGGCACACACCCCAATTGTGAATTGTAGTAAGCGCAGAGATGGCCTCTTTGCTCTTTCACACCCAGTGAGACTTCCTCTTAATTCTCTTTTTAATTAATCTCTCCCTTCTGCCTTCACGCAAGCGTCCTCGATGCACATAGTGGGCTGCTGCATACAGCGCGTCAATGAAAAAAACCACCATCCTGTACTCAAAACTACTTAGTATAGGCATGTCTCCAAATGAGCCAATTCAACCAAGGGAGGATATTTATAGTGTGTGAAAAAAAAAGTGACATCATTTGTGCCACGTGTAGTTCACAATGTTCATTCAAGATTTAACGGGAAAGCTCGGGAGACAGACAAGTCACTCGCACAAATAACGGAAATGCCGAGTACCGCGGGAACTCTTTATCTACACCCCGTTATATCGTGTGATATCGTGCTAGACCACGACCACTTCACTCTGGTTACATCTTGCGTCAAGTCGCCCCGTGAAAAAGCGCTTTAACTGGTATAAACCTGGACACTGCTGCATCTGCCACAGGATCAGACTCACCGCCACAATCCTCTTCATGGCCTCCAGCTTCAGCGAATCCTTGTTGCTATCCAGCATCTCCTTCAGATCATCGTGCCTGTGGAGAGTAAAACCCTGTTAGTTTTGAGTCAAATCAGACGGTCATGCAGCTGAGCAGCATGGAAACAGGCCCTACTCTGGGCAAGAGACTCTGTACATCTACCCCATCTATTCCCCTCACCATCCTATACACCTCTATATGATCACCCTTCATCCTCCTACGCTCAATGGAATAAAGCTCCTAGCCTGCTCAAACTCTCCCTGAAGCTCAGGCCCTCGAGTCCTGGCAACATCCTCCTTCCCCGTGGCCATCAAACTGTACAACTCCTCCCCCTTCTGTCGTGGGGTAGACTGAGACTGACTCCCCGTCCTCCCCCCCCTCCCCAATCTTTGCACATCCCCCAAGTCTTCCCACTCGTCACTTTAATTTCATGTTTTATGTATTTTGTGTTTTTAAGACTGTGGGCAGATCAATTTCCCTACTGAGATAAATAAAGTTCTATCATATTGTATCGTATCTTCTCTGCTCCCTTGCCAGCTTGACAGAACTTTTCCTCTAGCACGGTTACCAAAACTGAACACAATACAACCTGGCCTCACCAGGCATTGTGCTTCTAAAGGGCCTGTCCCACTTGGCCGTCATTTGCGCGTCATATGTAAAATAGGTCGACGCGTCCTTACGCGCAAATCACGCGTCATCATGCCGTCTGGTGCGCGTGACGTCATTAGAATACCCTACGGTGCGTGGCAACGCACGGTGACGTAACCATGCGTCACCACGTGGGACGTCGAGACGCAAGCGTGCTACGCCAATGCGTCAGCGTGCGTACACGATACGTCACGCAGGTGGCGCGCGAGGATTTCGTACAGCATGAAATCCTGGAGCGCCGCGCGATACCGCACGCAACTCCACACTCCTCTCCATGCGCCCGTCCCGCGCTACCCACACGCTACCCATGCATCACAACGCGGCTACCACATTTTTGGAGGTCGCGTAAATGGCACGCAAATGACGGCCAAGTGGGACAGGCCCTTAACTCTCGGGTAAATGCCTTTGGTGTTACCCTATCAGAGGTATTTCCTGGAGACTCAGGAGACTGCAGATTTGATGGTATTTATGTACAATATTATCTGATCTAATGAGACAGCATACGACAAAGCTTTTTACAGTACCTCAGTACACATGACAATAATACATCTAAACTCCTGCACCTTTTCCACAATTGGGAAGCAACTCGTTCTCTCCCTTTGCCCGTTCTGACAAAGGTTTTAGACCTGAAAACGTTAACGGAACATCAACCTCAGGGGATAGATACAAAAAGCTGGAGTAACTCAGCGGGACAGGCAGCATCTCTGAAGAGAAGGAATGGGTGACGTTTCGGATCGAGACCCTTCTTCAGTCTCGACCCGAAAAGTCACCCATTCCTTTCTCCAGAGATGCTGCCTGTCCCGCTGAGTTATTCCAGCTTTTTGTATCTATTTTCGGTTTAAACCCAGCATCTGTCCACAATGGAGAGGGATCCCTGGGGCATCTATAAGCAGCTGGCAATATGGGTTGAGAGCCGTGTCTATCCTGCCAACATCATGCAAAGGCC